>NW_014039578.1:14367-20672 GCF_001186125.1 Sphaeroforma arctica JP610 | reverse complement strand
CACAACCACAACACANAGTCTATATATATATATATATATATATATTATATATATATATTATATATATACTTACTTATATATATATATATATATATATATATAATATAATATATAAATGTATATATATACATATATATTATATATATATATATGTTTATATATATATATATATATATTATTTATTTTTATTTTTATTTTTATATATGTACAGTGAGTAGATTATTTCAAAATTTGTATTAACTTATACTAGTTGGAACATCTCATGCCTTCACGCCTACACACCTGGCTATGTGTATAATTTGCAGCGATCATTAATGACATACTCGAAACTGTGCGAATTGATTGTAAACGCGCTGTTAAAACCATATTGCATCTACTCCAGGGCAATTAAAACTATGTCTCGTAAGGAGCTTTTGAGAGACATGCGCAAAAAGACACTTGATAGCCGCGGTCAACATATTACTGAGAGCGAACCTCTGCTGAATGGTGAATCATCAAATGGATCACGCCGAGATGGTGAAGTGAAAGGCCGCAATTGTATGATAGCTTGTCATATGACATCATTGTGTGCATTTCAATATTTTGTGGGTATGCCTATGTAAAGCTGCAATCATGGGATGTCCATCAGATAATATTTTATGCGCGAGGTTGTTAAATTCAGCCCGTTGTACACGTCTGTGCAAATTGAATTTGAAGTCCGGAGTAGAATACCGAGCATTTGAGCGTATTTCGTTTTGCGACACCAACACGCGCTCAGTGGAGTTTAACCGCTGGTTTTTTGTATCTTCAACTTCAGTTGTACACGGAGCACATTCTTTTATGCAAATAAGCTTTGGAAACGCATCGATAAGTATTTCCAGATGTTTGTCAGCTTAGGGGTTATTATAAACTGTGCATACTACGTGTTCTTATATTCACGTACTTTGCACTCATTCGCACTTGGAAAGAAACTTTTATCGTATCACTATGTCTTGGCACAGAGGATCATGAACTGCGGATGCGGTAGTGAGCAAAATGAACCGCCTGTACCTGTACTCTAAGCGAACACATTTGCACGCTCACGAGCAAGTATACATTGCGTTTTGACATCTGAAAAAGTACGAGCAATTGAAGTTCGCAAATCTGATTTCTGCTAATACAACATTGTAGTGCGCTCAACTTCACGCGCTTCTAATATCCCAGTATGCCTAACTAAATCTTATGTATTCCTGGATTTATCACGATGGTGGTACACCTGTCGTTTTCTCACTTGAGCCTGCTCTTGAACATTTCAGGGATTGTGTCCGATCTAATTGGAATCAAGGACATGATGGTAGAGCAGTGGTACATCAACATCTTTCTACTGGTCCTGCCACCAGCGATTCTGTCAGAGTACCTGGAAGTATGTACCGTGGTCGATCCACAGTATGGGATATTGTGCGGTGGTTTATATTGTCTCTGCCCTGAAAGATATTGTTTGTGTCTGAAGGATTTACAGGCTGCATGCTTTAGTGCCGTATTTTTTACGTAGCTTCCCAGAAAATGGCAAAAAAAAACCCATGTTGCCCATTTATAAGGCAGAGGTCAGTTTCTACCGTTTGCTATTTCCATTTTGCATGCCGCTAGTTCGCGGGTTGTCTGTTTTATGGCGAGGTGTGTACGCGGAGAAAATTCTATTTACACATCAGATTTTCATTTCTAACTATCGGCTTTCTTGTCAACAGTGGTCAAAACCCATCATCTTCGTGCTGAACTTCATTGCAATTATCCCGTTGGCAAACCTGCTAGGTTCAGCCACTGAGGTATGTACTCTTGATTTGCACGCCTCGATATCATAAGAACATGCTGTAAGTACTGTTAGTCTATAAAAAATGCACTCGCTTGCTTCGTCATGATTTGCACAATCATACTCATCGATATAATGAGTATGCGACCGTGCCTATATGATTCTGATTTGTGGTTTGTATCTATCTTTTTTTCGCCAAGAGGCACATTCAAATTTCAAATTCACAGCAGTCTCATCAATTATGGGCGGGTTTATCGTTGTTTTAAATTGATTACCAGCCACCTGCTGCTTTCTGTCATCACAAAGCAAGGATCAATTGACCCATTCATTTTGTTTGATGCGAATATATCGGAATTTTATTGAAGTTGTCATCATCGATTGTCTAGTAGACTGTCCTACATACCTATTCTCTTATCTGTTGAAAGCTACAATGACCGAACTTCATCAGAAGTTGGTTTTGTAGACAATGTACTACTCTGTTCTTAGAAGGCTTGCTTAATTTACTTATATACAGTGCATATTTTCATTTTTCTAAGGAACTAGCCTTACGAACCGGAGAAACCGTAGGGGGGCTACTTAATGCTACGTTCGGAAATGCTGTGGAACTCATTCTTTCGATCGCAGCGCTGCAAAAGGGACTAATCAACGTCGTCCAGGGATCTCTTTTAGGGTCAATCTTATCCAACTTGTTGCTTGTTTTGGGAATGAGTTTCTTCTTCGGTGGTAAGTTTCCCAATGAGTGGAGTATGATTGTTTGAACCAGTGGTTATTCAGAAGAATACACGGACGGGTATATGTGGGTGATTTAAATGAGGGAGGTGTACTTGTAGACGTAAAATTGCATCGTGGAAACGTGGATGACTGCTTCAACATTTGGAGAAGGAATCAAAATTGCCGAGTGTAGTGGCAAAGCAAACCAGTATATTGCTTTTTAAGCTCTGGGTTGGCCTTAGATTCGAGCTTGCATACAAGCGATATATTTAGTCAACATAAGGCGTAGAACTTGCTCCGCAACAATCACATTGCTTTTTTCAAGTTTTCTATTAGAATCGGTTGGCTCACTGGTGTATATACGGGAAGCTATTGTTAATAACGGCCAATAGAAAGCTTCAAAATTATATTAAATTCTGTATCAAGAATGTGTCGCACACAGGTAAGATCCTGAAAAGAATACTACATTTGATATCGCAGAGCGTGGTAGATGCCGATGTATAAGCATTTCGGTCACGATCTTCTTCATGATAACGACCCTCTGTACTTTAAAAGCTCAACCAATACGAAATTTACACCGTCCTCTCACCAGGCATCAAGAACCCCCCAGAGCAAAGTTTTAACCTTACGGGAGCAGGTACCTTTGCGTCACTACTGCTAGTGTCGTGTATCGGTCTGTGTGTACCCGCACTATTCCACAATGTGCTACCTGGTGCCCAACAAAAGCTTTTGTATCCTGACGACGAGGTGAGTGGTGTATATTTGACTATATATACATATTTGTACATCTTTAAATATATACAGATACATTTATACGAGTTTCACGTGGGAATTCCGATTGTTCATCTGATTCAAAGTAATATGTTTATAAGCTATATCCCTCGGAAAACCTCATGCCTCGTTTCACGGGGTTTAAAAAGCCAGTGTTTGTAAACCATAGATATGAAGTGCTTTATTGCAGAAATATACATGATATTTGCCCTCCGAAATATACGACTAACACGCTCCAGGATCGTGTGTTGGGTTAGTGCATGCGTACATAAAATTTGTTTATAGCATGCAACTCACTAGTTTTTGACGCCAAGTGAAGTTTTCTTGTTCTTGGTTCAGACTATTCGTTCTATTGTATTCTTGGTGTGCTACTTTGTTTCGCCTGTGTCTAGAATAAGACGCGACATCCTCACTCTTGTCCATGCAAAGTCTGAAACTCCCGATTTCACAGGCTGAATGCGTTCTCACGGTCGAGTGGGTATACGTAACCAGTAGTATATGCCTGACTGAGTCTTGCTTCGATGCAGCACTTAGCAGTCTGTCCAAGCTAAAGAATGAATCCCAGTACGTGTCTGAAATCTGCCCGTAGCTGCCTAATTAATAATCATCGTTCTGACTTTCATACAGATCATGCTCTCCCGAGTGGTAGCTATCATCCTGGGCTTCGTTTACATCATGTACCTGGTGTTTCAGCTCAAGACTCATTCTGACTTTTTTGAGTCTGAAGAGGACGAGGAGGACGACGTCGTCCCGATTCTATCACCTGCTGGCGCCACTGTGATGCTGATTGTCGTTACGTTGATCGTTGCTGTCTGCTCTGAGGCCCTTACAGGTAATCATTCCTACTATTCATCAATTCGTTGGGCACACCAATTCAGAAAGAGTACAAATTCAGTGTCATGCGCAGTATCATATTCCATTTGGGTTCGTTGTCTTATTTTATTTGTCCATTCTGATTCTGTAGGAGCTGCTCCCTCCCATTGCCTTTAGTTAAGGCCATTGCTAATTGCTGCAAAGGTTTCTACTTTAATGCGCATCGCCTATTTAACACCACTGGGTGTGATTGAAATTTGCAATTGACGTTTCAGGTTCGATCGAAGTGATGTCTGGCTTCATGTCTGAAGCGTTCATCGGGGTGATTCTGTTGCCGTTGGTGGGAAATGCTGCCGAACATTTGACAGCAGTTACAGTTGCGATGAAGAATAAAATGGATCTCGCTATTGGTATGTCTCGGTTGCATCAATTTAATTGGCGCGTGTATGGTGATGCGAATATAGATTTATGGATACAGCAGCTCTTTCTGAAATAATACATACCAAAAACCACCAACGCTTCCTTGTACACATCAACGATCGTTATCTTCTACCTCTGATTGATTTTGCTCGGGATTCAAGAACTCCCACTAGGATTTAGCTGTCTGCGGCGACATCATTCCTGTTGAGCAACGCGGTGTCGGTCTAGTATGCGCTTTACTCCTAAACAAAGATGCGCGAGTCTCTGACATACGTAGGGATACTTGTTATAAGTTCGCGACGTTTCTAATCGCAATATGTCCCCGATACAACAGGTGTGGCCGTCGGATCATCCACGCAGATTGCCTTGTTCGTTATCCCAGTTATTACCCTGGCTGGGTGGGTCATCGACCAGCCCATGGACTTGAACTTTAGAATCTTTGATACTGGACTGTTGGTGCTTACTGTATTGATTGTGAACTTGACCCTAATGGACGGAAAGAGCAATTGGTTGGAGGTGAGTGTAGTATTCATTGTCCGTGCTCTCATACGCATTCGTGACAAACTTGTGAGACAGGGGAGTGGCTATGAGGGATGACCATCCGTTTCTTTCCTCTTTTTTTAATTTTATTTACTTCTTGAGTACAACCTGTCGCCTTACGAGCAAGATGGCGTCTTCGCGACCCGTTCGACCATCTATCATTTTTCGATTCGAGGGTAGCATTCTCACAAACAATTTGCTTCTACTTGCAGGGCATCATGTTGATTTCCACGTACGTCATCATCGCTTTCGCCTGTTGGTTCAACCCTGAGCGGAACACGCCCCCAGAGTCTACAATGCACATGGAGCTATAATTGACTCACCGCCAAGCTGTCAATTCGTATGTACGTTGACTCAATCATTTGAAGTACGCCGCAGCCATCTTCTTGTCAAATCAAGGAGTGCCAGCGAAATGGAATATACACTTATCACCCGTAAAAGATACGAGTATCCATGTTCTAAATACAACAATAAAGCGAGATCCATCAACCAGCAAGCGTATTCCTTTTCAGATCAAAGTGCACGTCGAACTGCACACTGTGTGCTTAACACAGCCTAATTCACGAAAGAAATAGGATAACCCTTGCGGCATTAGGGTGTCCGACACGGTGCACTTTGCGGTTGAAAATGTCAAGCCAGGCAACTCGTGCTGCTGGACAGCCACTGGTGTTCGGAGTCAGTGTAGCCACTGCAAGAATAAAAGGAGTCGCAAGTGGCCGGTCTCGAAGTATAACTGAGTCTGCTAATTCACACTTGCACCATTAGTAAACCCTCCCTTCCTCCCATCAATATGCACGTGTCAAATTGCATTCAAAGCCTATATGCTCTGGTGTTTTGAGTATCCCTACCACTTCAGATTGGTCCAAATGCGCACAGTATTCTCGATAGGCCGCTTCCCGACTATGTGTTTCTGTGTGGGCGCCGGGAACGATTCCAAATGCGTCGTTGCATCGGATGTCTTTTCCTGTTCTAAATCCGATTCAGATTCTATAATACCCCGGATATCTAGCACACGTTGTCCAGAGACAGCTGTAGGTGCAGAAGAATATAGACTTTGAGGAAGATATTTGACAGATAACATATAATAAACACGATCACCCCATTAAAGAATAGTAGTGAAGAATACGAATACTTCTAGCGCTGGCGACAGACATAGTTGGCTACGAGGTGGGTAAGTGGGGCATCTTACGGTAACTACAGGTGCATAGCATAAAGATAGTCCACGAATTTCGCCGTGACAATCGAAAGTATGCACCGTGATAAATGAACATATATTCACGACTAT
>NW_014039578.1:0-14188 GCF_001186125.1 Sphaeroforma arctica JP610 | reverse complement strand
TATGACACCATTACCAGACTACGGATACATTAGAATTGTCAGCAAGGCGATGTCGAACGATAACGGTATTGAAGCCGATATAAGCATTTATCGGCATCTACTAATTTTGAAAAGGCCATTGCGAACGGCAAAAAAAGACTCGTGCGCGAGGAACGCTTACGTTAACATTGTACTATACTTACAGCACGCACTCCAGAGCTTCTAGTCACTGACTTTGTATTATTTGCACGCATACCGCGTATTGTGTGCAAATGTGAGCAGGGCGGTTATTGGGCAAATATATATGTTCAGATACACGTCACGAAAACTTACTCGACAGCAGTGGATAATAAGGATGGAAGTTCACTCCATTTATAGAACTCGGACCCGGACTGTTAATTACTCGTACAGGCTCTAAAGGACTGCTCGAGGCATATTGTTATTGAAAAAGTGTTGAAGTTGAGGGGAGTTAGAATCACGATGTAGTATAATCAAGAGCCGCCACCCCTGAATGGAAGTTCTGCACGATGGTCAGCCCAGAGGTAAGCAACGTCGAGAAAGGATTGATCTACAAAATCTATATAGTATGGCACACGAACGCATAAAAGAAAGTAGAAAGTGGATTGATTGACGGCTCCAATAGCGGTGACATACGATAAACCTAGTTCTGGTCCAAAGCGAGAGAATAGAAGAGCAGCAAGAAAACCTCACAAAATGGCTTAGTGCCGTGACGGCGTTGTACTAGAGTCATAGGCGTCAGAAAAGCAAACAACGACTGTGGGAGCTCGCAGAACAATTGTGTATTAGATTCTAGCACATCATAGTAGGTGATGAAAATGCTGGCGATGCGCCGGGGAGCAGAAATTTAAGGGCATTCAAAGAGATTTCATTTGGTAGGTATACAACATAGTCGAACGCTGCTTAAACTTATAATCTACATTCAAATTAAGTGTAGATACAGAGGAACACCGCGCACATAGCTGCTACTTGAACACTGGCTGTCATACGTATTGTAGTCCTCGGGCCAGTCACCGTTCAGATCGAAGACTCGAATGGTTGCATCTTGGCTACCTGCGATTGAACGGGAATGGTTTATGAGCATAGATGCATATTGATTTCGATTCTGTTCAAAAAACCACTTTAGTGAAGGCTTACTCTCGTTACCCACAAGAGAGCTTTTCTCAAGTGATGATATGCCATTGCAGGCGTCGAGCTATTCATAATGATCGTTCTTGAGTAAGTATTGCCAGCCGGCCTAAAAGTCGGAAATAGACTTGCTATGTTACCTTATAATCATCACACGGGGAGAGCATCTAACGGTAATAGCCGCGTGATAAATTGCAAAAAAAACGCATGGTGATTCACCCGAAGGTACAGGAAAACCAAAACGAGCTAGCGGACCCCCAAATTGAAAATAAACCGCGATCGGCGACCCACCTGTGGCTAGGTACTTTCCCTGCGGATCTATATCAAACTGCAGTCGCTGGTTTGTGTCTGCCGTTCGCTTCATACGCCCAGCGAGCTTACCACCCATCCGTACATCCCAGCACATAATATAATCGTCCCTTCTGCCTCCACTGTATACATACAGTCCATCGGGAGAGAATTTCACCTACAACGCGATATGTATTATGTCAAGCCTTTGATATACATCGCGAAAATATATAGATTGAGTTGTTTTAATCTATCATTCCCATCAGTCCGACATTCCTCGAATTAAAGCAAGAGCCCAACTTCGCTGGCAAAAAATTGTGTGCAAAGGGGACATCAAAACACATAACTACAGAATGAGTGCTAATTGAGAACAATAGAACCCATCCTCATTGGAAAATATTACAACCTGAAATCGACCGAAACGATTTGAATTTGACTCAAAACAACAGGCCAACTATGCAATATGGGACAAATACGAGTGCGAAGCATACTTGAGTTACTCCTCCCTTACTCCCTTTCAATCGCGCTACCGGGCTGCAATCGTTGTCTACGTACAAGGCGATGCTTCGATCATAGCTGCCAGCGGCGTAAAGTGAGAGAGTCGCTGGCGAAAAAGCGATGGTCGAAATAATTCCACGTTGACCCTTCCTGTAAGGCAAAAAAAACTGACAAAATCAGTGTGGTTACGGTAGCTCGATTGGCCATCACTTGAGATGTTGAGCCTCGAAAGAGACAACGTATGTTCCACTTAGGATTAACATGTGAGTGCCGAATGCTGATTTGATTGTCTATATCTTTTTCAGGCGCCAGCTTGCATTATCAAGAAACGTATACGCATTAAACACCTCATTCTTGATACAAACAGACAAAAAACAGTTCTGTTCCGACAAGAATTTCAATAAGTGAATAGACAAAATTATGCATAAATCGAGGGGCGTGCACTGGACTTAACTTGGAACGACGGAACTTACGCTCTTTTATGCGCCAGAGTCTTTACATCAATGTGGTCTCTCCCGGGACGCGAAGTGTCAAATATGCGGATCATCTTCTCAAATCCACAGTATATCTTGCATACGAGAAATATACAATCACGGTCAGTCAGTCACGCAGGCAGCAGCGCATGAAGATATGATGTCTGTGTACATTATAGTGTACATTATATCAGAATAAAAAATCAGTCACATTTCACAAACTACCGATTACTTGCATGAGTCAAAATAAGCATTGTTGTTTATGCCTGATTCGATGTGGTAAACTTTAAAGCCGGCGAAAGTAATAGTACAATAACTCGTTGAATTCAAATAACAGGAAGGAATCACACCTTTGTGCCGTCAGGATTGAAAGCAACTGACTTGGGGGCCTCAACCTCATCGAGGTGATTGTACGGCCTGTATGTACAGCGAATAGCTGGGAGGAGGGCACAATTCCCGGGAAAAATTATAGAGTAGAGAAATTTATTATTATTTGACGATATATCTTGCGCAAATTCGTACCCGATATAGATGTCAGCGATCTTGGCTGATACTTTATTAACTGCATTTTTCGATACAGGCACTACAATGTTTGATCTTTTAGCTAATTTGCATTGACCGAACAAAGATAAGTTCCGATCCGGCCGGAAAGTGCGACAGTGGATTGTTAGCGGCTTTTTGGACGTTATTGAAAATTGTCCAAAGCGGCCGCTTACCCGAACTGTCTGTCTTCTTGCGATATATACAAATACGCCTTTCCTTGCCTTAGACACTGCCGCTTCGATTGCATTTACGTGTCACGTATCAGGTATCATCAAAACTACACAAAACTCCAAACGGCATGTAAAAAAAATCGAGATCACGGCAAATTCCGTCAGAACCTTCCAACCAGACAACAGCGTCAATCAATCACATAAAAGCATCAACCAACCTGCATATCTAGGATGTCTTAACGGTAAAAAAAAAACACTGATATGCACCTTACCAACAGTTCCTAAAATTAAAAAAGCAAAGTAGAACTTAACACACACGTACGTGCGTGTTCCGCATGAAGGATTGTACATATATACATATAGAGTGCAGGGACACAAAAGAACCAAATTGGTAGTACCTCCTGTGGCCGCTTCTCTGAGATGTATTGGGTGATCGCGGGTGCACGTGATGTACACGCAGGTGGTCGGATCCCAGTACCGCATATGAGGATACCAGGCATAATCGTAGATCAATTCGCCCGCTGGAATGTCAGTGACTTCGAGCAGCTCCCCACTACGCTGCAGATTTTTTAGCACGGCACGTAGGATATTTAGTCTATCGCCCGGCGCCAGGTGCATGCCCAACCATTGGGCGATGATGATGCAAGCTAAGACGCACAGAAAACTCAAAAATTTTCCCACACAGTGAGGTGGCACTCTAGTCCACTGTTCATGCGCAACCTCGACGAAAGCAGAACAAATCGTCTGAAAATGACATAAAGAGTCTAATCACATAACGTACCAGTACTCAGGAGTTTGATAGTCCATATCGACAGGCAATTGATATAGCCTAAAGTGATTATCTTCAGTGCACGTCAGCAGATGACTACCGTCTGGCGCCCACTTCACTCCTGCGATGACAATACACATTGCGAAATAAACGCCAGCGAACCATTATATTACAAATATTCGTTCGACCTGAATGACACAAATATCAACTGCCCCAAAGAAATGAATTCAGAGAATGTGAAAGCACACAAGAAAATCGACTCCACCATAAACATGAACTGTTAACTGGGTAGGGAAGTCATTTAGATCGGCGTAAACTCAAACAACATTCTTCAGTCGAAGCACGGGAGCGAGCAATGTGAAATCAATCCACGGAGCTAACATTATATTCAAAAACGTATACAAACTTCAAATGATCATACATACAATATATAAGCAAACTTAAAAAAAATGCATCTATACTTAAACATAAACATAAACACACCCAAACACCCGAATTTATGTGTATATATATATATATATATATATATTATATATATATATATATATGTAATATATTATATTATATATATTATATATAATATATATATATATATTGTATATTTTATATTTGTATATTACATCTATATATCTACATCTATATCTATATCTATATTATATATATATATATATTATATTGGATTACTGGTTTTGACATAGCAGCAAAGAAAAATACAGCATACCTTTGTAGAAGTTGTTGGCAACAGCATGATTAGTGTATTCTTTCGTTGTTTCCAGCAAATACTGTCTACTATTATTTTCCATATCTTGACGCGAAATGCTGAATTTACACACCATTTTAACCCCACCCTGAATGTCAATGGTTTGCGTAGTAGCACCATGTTCGCCCTCTTCCATGAACTTAGGGTCTGCTAAGACTTCTGTAGTCGACGAATTTAAATTTCTTTGCCCACACTCAACTGTTTCATATCCCATCTGCCCGTTCATATCAAGTGTATCATTTTTTTCACTCGAAGCTGTTGCCGGTCTTCGTAGAGGGTTTCCGCACTCTCCGGCCACTGGCTCATGCATGTTTCGCGCACAAGCAACAAAATTGGGCATAAAGTATACACTACACTGTATGTTTAGTGCAAGAGACCTAGAGAGGAAACACGCTCGCGAGACGCGCCTCACACGAGACTTGCTGAAATTATTTTCTCAACTTCGCACCGTCACTGAAAATCCCTGACAAGGAGAGTGGCAATCGACCTGTTTCAAGTTTATGGAACAATATTAGATATTATATATATATTTATATCACTGAAAGCGTAGTTGTAGAGTCCCTATTTTTTTTTATTGAACTTGAAATCTGTCCGGAACTCTTTTTCCCCATTTGAAGGCCCCCAAGAGGTCCCCGAGGGATCCTAAATGAATAAAAAGCATTTGTTTTTAAATTTTAGGGGTTTTTTTTAAATTTGTGGTGTGCGTGCGTGTGTGTGTGTGTTTGTGCGTACATGGGTGCACACGTGTATAGGCGTTTGTATTAGTGAGCGCGTGTGAGTGAACGCGTTTGTGGTTGAGTGCGCGAGTGTGTTAGTTTGTGTGGATGCGTGTGTATCAGTGTGTGTGGATGCGTGTGTATGTATGAGTGTGAGTGAGTGAGCATGTGTGTGAGTGTGTGTGTATGAGTGAGTGTATACGATTGTGTGACATGAATGGGCGTGTATGATTGAGCGAGGGTACATTAACAATAGTATGTATGTGTGTGTTTATGTATTGAGTGAATGTTTGTGAGTGTGTTCATATGAGTGGGTGTGGGTGAATTAGTGTGTGTGTGGGTGTGTGTGGGTGTGTGGGTGTATGGATGTGTGATATGAGAGTTTGTGTGTGAGGAGTGTGTGTGAGAGCGCGTGCACGAGAGTTTGTGAGTGAGTGAGTGTGAGTTGTTGGGTGTGTGCGTGAGTAAGGTGTGAATTAGAGTGTGTGAGTGATTGTGTGATTGTGTGTGAATGCTTTTACATGTATGTGTGTGTATGAGTGAGTAGGTGGGCGGGTGGGGTGCCGTGGTGTGTGTGTGTTTGCAAGTGACAGCGCGCGTTTCGTCTGTGCTCTTGGGTGTGCGCCTAGTCCGCCCTGTTTGCCGGTATATTCACAAGTCATTAACTTCCTTCTTTGGAAAAAAAGCTTTCAGTCTCTACGGCGCCCCAGACGTGTTATATTTTATACAAATCAACGAGTCGCAAAATTCCTCAGGGAGCTCACGACATTCGAGTTTTCAGTTTCGACATTCGACAATAAAAAAGCATTATTTGTTTAATACTTTCTTAAGACTCAGAATTGGGGACTCGGGATTTCTAAATAGCGGGGAAATATTCCACAGGGACTCCAATCCCCAATAAGGGACAGATTTTGCGTATTTGGGATAAAGTCAACAGCTGTTTTTAATAATAATAAAGTCCCTGTTGACATTATCACCCATTTTTACTGACAGCGTAAGCTTTTCTTTTTAAAAAAATATAAAGAAAAGTTTACGCTTTCAGTCTTCAGATATAGATCATAGCGACATACATAGATAGCCAATATTTAGTACAATATTGTTTTTTAAAATAAGAGAGAGCAATTTTGATTTTTGTTTCAAAAAAGCATAGCCTTCTAAGAATTTAAAAAAATTAAATTTTAACACCCAAAAATAAAGAACAAAAAATAAATGACTCAAAATTGATTTTCTACATAAAGCAGCTTTGGAGTATTTACAGTTTGGGCTTTTATTTAACTGATGCGAGAAACAATAATATTATAAATAATATTTTTAACAATATTCCGTGGAATGCTCGACTGTGGAGACTGGAGTATGGACTTTGGACTGTGGACTGTGGACTGTGGACTGTGGACTGTGGACTGTGGACTGTGGACTGTGGACTGTGGACTGTGGACTGTGGACTGTGGACTGTGGACTGTGGACTGTGGACTGTGGACTGTGGACTGTGGACTGTGGTCTGTGGAGTGTGGAGTGCTGTGGTCTGTGGTGGAGTGTGGACATTGGACAGTACTTGAAATCTCAATTTTGTTCAAATTGACCATGACTCTCTCTCTCTTCTACTAGAGTAGAGAGAAGTAAAGATAAGAAAGAAAATAGGCTGAACGGACTAACGTCCGTAGGACATTGTCGGGTCATAATTTGGAGAATTTGGAGCATAAAATCAGACATAGCCCGAAAGCAAACGGTGAATACTCAAAAACTAGGATTTCAATTTTAGTCTTGGTCTCACCCCTGATTTTGGGAATGAAATGAAATATGAAATATTTATGAAATCGAAGCTCGAATTTCATTTCTCGACTAGAGTAAAATCGGTCACACCGCTGATTTCAAGGGATGAAATAAAGCATTACAATAATTTTTCTTCTTCTACGTATGTACAGAATTTTAAAAACAGTATTTTTTTCTTTGGCGAGCTGTTTATTTTATTTTAAACAACTATACTATAAAACCCTAAAACAACCAATAGGATCACAATTTCAAAATACTTCGCTATTCATTTTTTTTAAAAACAAATGTTTTTCTTTGAAACAAAAAAAGTAATCTCATCTCTATTTCAAAACATTTCACTTTTACAGAATGAAATAAGAATAAATGCAAAAAAAAATAGTTTTCAGTCAAATTTCGGTCAAATTTCACTCAAAATCAGGTGAGAAGTCAAGGCTCAAGGCTCAAGCCTTGACCTTATTTCTCAACATCATGTGAGTCAGGCAATTCGATCCGCAACCTTTGTGACAATCGATTGGTGGGAGCCGGAGACGTCGGGAAGACCATAAACTTATCGGATTTGGATAAATTGGGAATCAGGAACTTGACAGGAATCGACAGCTCTAACCTCAAAAAAAACGTTTGTTTTCAGTGTTATGTATTTATTCCAAGTTTCAACTTCCTAAGTTCCGGCCCGAAACGAACACGGAAATTTCGGTGTTTAAAAAAAAATAGAGTAAATCACATTTTTTGACCTCGAGGAGGCCTGAGGGCCTTAACTATCTGAAATATTGTATTTATTGCATCAGTTGATATAGAATCAAATGAAGAGTTTAATTTTCATATTTGTTGTTTGATTTAAAAAAAACCCCAAAAACCAAAATGTACAGATAAATTCACTGTATTTACTATGTTCTTTTGAAAAATAATTGTTGTTACAACAACGAGAGTCAGAGGTGCACAAACGAAAAGATATATTACTCATCCAATTTCCAGTGTATTGTTTTTTCAAAAGTAACGTACATTTGTTGGGAAGTCTGTGACTGTTCACTGTACAGTGTACTACACAGTACCAGAGCTACCATGTCATTATTATGTATCGATCTGTACGTTTTCCTATTGCATTTTGTAAAAGCACATTATTATATAATAATTGAGAATGTGAACCCAATTTCTATTAATACTTAACCCCAAATTGGCAGAATCCAAAACTTAATCACATTTTTTTCCTAACGTGATTATTAATTTAAAAGAATAAGATATTATTCATGTCAAAGCGGTGGTTCTTAATAATAAATTCCTATTGCATACGGACGGGCGTACACCAGACCATGTAGCCCTCTGCCGACGATGTGACGACATTAGAAATAATTCAACAAAACGCTTTTCCAACAAGGAGATCGCGGCAATGGCCCGGCGTCAATACTACTAACAATTGTTCATAGGCAAACCGACAACCTCAGATCGGGACAAAGCCAGACACGACAGCTTCAACCGCTGCTTCGAGCCTACACCAATCCGGATCTGTGCTATGATTGTAACAAATACGTACATGTTCACATTGCTCGACTACCGCACTGACGGCTGTCTCTGCCCTGTCTGCCCCCGTGGCCAAACCTTCACCACCAGCCACTTTGCCTGCATCCAGCAACTGATCCAATGCATCCTGGTAGGCCCAAAACTGCCCCTTATTGGCCTTGATCTCCTCCAGCAACTACAGGAGCGCCAGAGGTGCTATGAACAGACATATATCATCCCAAAGAGTATAGGAGCAACATACTTCGATTCCAAGGATGTCTGATAGGTATGAACGGACCTATATAGTACTCATGTTTGACTAGTTTAACCCAACTCTGGTACAAACCAACAATAGCCCATTCGGGATGTGATTGAGTATGTGTTTATAACTCGCCAATACGAACAAATAGATCTATTTAATGATCAATGGGATGTATTTTTTAATATACATCTGGGACAACCTCCATAGTAAAATCCCCGCCGGTTATGAGGTTTATATGTGAACTGATTCTCTCTAATTCACCCAATAGTCAATACATGATCAAACAAATGTTTATTTTTTAACATATATAACAAAACCAAAACCAAGGTCATCCGTCACCATTGCTCACCAGCTCTATTTTTATAAAATTCTTTCGCTACGAGGTTAAATATCTAACTACTGAGAGGCGAGCGCAAGTCTCTTTCTTCTTGTGGTGATATACTGTCATATAACTTTGTATGTCTGCCTCTTTAAGTGTCTTCCTCTATATATGTTCACTTTTCATTTGGACCGATCCCTACTAGAGAGCTTGTCCCCTTTTGGGGCCTTGGAACTATTAAATCAGAAGCTCTCAGTTTAAATTATTACTCAGCATCAATATTTCCTAGTGATCCAGCCATGAATGGGCCACGGGATACAATCTCAGTGAGACTTCATGCAATAAGTATACATTTGTGTAGTCTACACACAGTAAATACGCCAAAGGTAAACTAAGACTTACTTCTTCTTCATGGAGGATACTTCTAGCTTAGGACGCGGTTGCGCACAAGGGTGCACAATCACGCAACCAAAATCAAGTGCTCAAATGTACTGGTTGCGATCATAATATGCATGCCTTTTGTGGTGTGCATCTTGGTGAGGGGTTTGGATCGAATTCGATCGGTTACTGCTTGTCTACAGATAATTGCAAGCCACCAAATGCATCAACAGCGAGCCAATCAGATGAATTGACACCACCTGCATCAGCAGTATCACTGTTGGATCAGACAACTACTGATTCTGATGCAATGCAGGAAGATGATACGACACAATCTACGTCTAAGCAAGGTGCATCGTCTGGGGTAAACGAGGCGTCAGATACAATAGTGAAGAGACTGTCTAATAGTAATAAAAAGAAGGTGTACAAACAAACTGTGTTATCAAAGATGTGTGCCGTTCCAGCAAAGAGAGTTAATCTAACAAACGACGAGAAAGGTGTCGTCGTGTGCACTATCAAAAAGAGTGGATATGGTTTGAGCAAGCCAACGAGAGAGAACTATAAAAGTGATATAGTTAAAGAAATAAGTATAAAAACTATACAGAGGTTTGTGTTCGCTGGAGAGAAAATTATTAGTCTGTCTAACGAAGTGCATGTAAAAAGGAAATATCGCGAGAGAAAGGGTACTATCAGCTCCATATCTGTCCTTTGCACCTCAGTACCTGACCCAGATATGTCTACCTCTATATATGTCCAATTTTGTTTCCCTCAGCGTAACCTGGACATATTTAGAGGTATGACTGTATTGAGATTGGTTTTTTTGTTTTGTTTTTTGTTTTGTTCTATTTTCTGATTTCATAAGGCTATGAAATGTTTTTAAAAACAAAACAAATATAATAAAACGACAATAGATATTTATATTTAGATAGATTCCGCACTAGAGAGTGACCTATTTTTAAAAGCAATTTTCCGCATAAATTATTTTCTAAGAACACACGACTTTCACACCAGTCAAGTGAGACTCAAATGACTATTTTTTACATATCACATTCACCGTCAGACCGTGGTCGCAGTCGTAACCGGTCTCCAATATATATAGTACGCTGGCCACATACTGAATACACTGTGTACTTGTAGTACAATATCAAAACTTGTTGTTGATCACCCTCAGCAGAGAACTTCGTAGACTAATAAGTATGCATTTCAACCTTTTGCGTATACACTCTAAACGAGGTCGTTCAGTGAGCCCGAAAGTAGCTAAGAATGGATGTCCGCCTCACCACGAGTTAGACGCTTGCAGCGATAGAATCAGCTTGGTCAAATCCAACGATAAACTACAGAGGCCGAACAAAATAACGAGTAGAATAGGTGCTGCCATACCACCGTCTGGTGCGAGGAAATCGAAAGAGCGGGTCGTGGAGGCGCCTGCGGTACCGGAATATATAGTGAATCAGGTGAATGATGATCTAAGGTGGGCCAAATTCCTTGAGGAGCAGAGGGCTATTGTACAAGAAAGACTTGGACAACAACAGCAGAAAGAGTGCGATACAAAGAGCAGTAGATGACAGAAGAATAAGAATAAATAGGTAGAATAGGAGCAGTAAGTGATCCTGTTGCATAAACGGGATCTGTAGCACCGTCAGGCCCACCTACCTAAGCGTATTTCATGGTGGATGTATATGAACGTAAGATCGGTTATGGTCGGCAGATCCAAGCTATGCGCATTTCATGGTTGTTACATATGAACTGTCATATGTGAACGTTTAGCTAGACAACTATGGATTCTAAGGTAGCGCCATGTCGAAAGGTGCTGATCACTTGTTCGTTTTCGTGCCTATTGGTCTGCAATCAATAGTTGACACTTGGTTCTTTAATATGGGCGAAACGCTTCGAATGAAGTCCGGTGCGTGGTACTTTTGTTAGAAGTGCGAGACCGCACCCGCCAGCCCAGGTGGGTCTAATATGTCGCTGGTGCATCTACGCGAACCCTTAACAAATTTTAGACCAAGCTAGCTACATCGAATCAGCAAGAGGAGCACCTGTACGTTGTTTTATGCCATCGAAGCAAGTGCATATGGTGGACGTCTTTTATGAAGGAGACAGCTTATTTTTGAAATCGATGTAGTTAATTATAAGTTGCAATGTCCTTGTAAGTCTGTACTGCATGACGATTTGATTGCACAAGGAAGAGTGATCAAGCGCTTGGAATCCATAAGTAGCGAAGAGATCTCAAGTGGTGGTTTTCAAGTGGTCATTTTACACTGTACAAATGCAAATCAATGCAGAGGCTTACTCGCTTCTTAACCTTCCCTGCAGCGTTCCAATATTTGCTCCGCGTGCAAGGTCATTACGCAAGCAATTAGTCAAATGTCGTACGTTTTGTATAGACACGCACTCACTTGAGGCTTTGCGCGTGTATGTGTGACCACGAATGATTTTTCAGCAAGCAAGGAAACTCACAATTTCGCGCGAGAAAATCTACGCCTAACTTTTCAAGAGCCACTTAAAGCGAATGAAAGCTTATAAAATTTCACTCGACGCGAGTGAAAGTCCATGTAATGACCAAGAAAGCGCAGCTAGTTTCGAGTACTCAGAGTGGACTGCCAGAAGTTGTATCACTCGATACCCTTCGCCCATATTATCGAGGCTGTTACCAGCAACACACGCGTAATAGTGAGGCATCTATGGGAAGCTTTCCACTTGGAATTTTGGTCCCACCTCCAGGATGATATTGCCACTGGCATCACGGTGTAGAGAATCGAAACAAATCTCACAGAGGAAGGCCGGAGTCTCGATAAGAATCGCACTATCATGTACAGCGTACCTTCATAGTAAAAGTGAGAAAGTAGGGTGTCAGCCAATTGTACACGCGTGGAGGTGTCTGAAGATGCACCTTGAGATGCGCTATTGTCCATGCAATTAAATATCGCTTTGTGCATCGCGTTTGCGAATTTAGTATCAGAGTACATAGGGCTTTGTGCAATACAAGCGCGCTACCTTACGTTTCAGAAGTCGCTTATATGACAGGACAAAGTGCAGCGAATGCAAATTAAACTCCAGAATAATTGCTGTATATTAAATCTTCAACACGTCATCAGTAAACAGAAAAGTCAACACGACTGAGGTCGAATGCTTACTTCGCAGCATAGAGCGTACACACTCCACACTTCTGCGCCCTGGGCTTTAATGTGTATGTGGTCACCGGATAGTTCATTTCGTATCGAAACATATTGCCATCGCTTTTAGGTGCATAAAGGGAAAAGTACACGCACATTAGAAATTAGTTAGCAATACAGACCTCAATACAGATTGTGAGGTCTACCTCGCATTTTTACGTAGAAAAATGAACGGGTTTCATTCTCCAGCTATTTAGAAATAAAAGGTATGCCGGCAGGTATATCTAACCGTAAGTAGTATCAAAACTATAACCATTGGTCACCATTAGCATTCTTACACTAAATACCTCGAGCGGCACGAGATTGGCATTCGAAAAAGCCCTTGATCAATAATTCAGCTATAGCGGTTATCTAAAGCTATCTAAAGCATTAGATAACAAGGCACAGGTGTGCAACTCGCTACAAGAGTGTCACAGAGTTCAATTAGAGGTTACACCAATCAATATAGTGCACCCTGCCCCTACCGATTCTATCTAACACGGCTATTCTTGTTCATGGTATAACCCACATCACAGGGTACGATGCATGCGCCTAAGTATCATCGGAATACAACGATAGCCGGTATACGTACTAAAGGCTCGTGGCAGGCCAAAACAGCAAAACTAAATAACTGCTAAGTGCGCAAAGAAAAATTGGTGATATGTCATTAATCTCAACTCACCCATCAGTCGGTTGTTTCCAAAGGCTTCCTGCGACACGTACACGCTCGAATTTGAGCACATGCTCGCACTGGCCCTGATGTACGAACCGATACTGCACACCCAAACGAACAGAGAGGTCAGCAAAAGTATGATCCTCCATTTTGAAGGACCCTAGTGCTTCACCCTGGTGATTGCCGGAGTTGGCCCGATCTGTCGTGGTTTCCTTTAGCCACTGCAGAACTGGATAGACAGCACAGTAGATTAACATAGGGCACGTAATCTACCAGAATCCAAACAAATTCTTAAGTTGCACAGAACAGCACGCGAGACCCATATAGTCACACAAAGCCAGGTGTCCAGCTAGAATGACTTGCAATTTTGCAACCTCGATAGAACAAAAAGATTCCAACTAGTGTTCTACAATATACCAAAGCAGAAAACACACAAACACATCAATGAATGAAAACTAAACACCTGGTATACTATAGTCAACAGCGTCCGGCGAACGCATATCGCTGTAGAAATTCCTTTCGATGAAAAAGTAGGCCGAATTTCCCTGTAGATTCCCCGATCGAGGTTTATCGCCAGCACACACGATCAGATCACGCAACGAACATAAGCATTGTCGATTGTAAACCTGAACACTCAGGTGTTTCCTTCCAGTAGTACGGTGGTATACAGATATATCGATTAGAAGGTCATCTGCAAGGCACAAGAACGAAGTGCTATTGCAATTAGTAAGCAGCATTAGCAATACACACACACACTAACATATATATATACATATATAAATAATACAATTATGG
>NW_014039579.1:18167-27639 GCF_001186125.1 Sphaeroforma arctica JP610 | reverse complement strand
TATACTATATACTATACTATAGTATATATATAGTACTATATATATATATATATATATATATATATATATATATATATATATATATATATATATATATATATATATATATATATATATACACACATATATATATATATATATACACATTTGTTTATATATATCTTGCCCAATGTACCCCTTGTTTTTGTATCGTATATACTTCAGACGGGAGCATGCCCAAATTATATTTGTCTCTCAAGTGGGTTCTAATTTCACGATCAGAGATGTCCATTGATGGCATTGCGTTCTGCTCATACATCACCCAACTTTCTACTGTTCACGAACAGCTCACTATCGCCTTCGCTGACTACATGTCGAGCCTTAACGACAGCAGTCGGCAAACCGTTTCATTCTTATAAATGCACTTGGTCAGGCTGCGATGAAAGCTTCCAAAATTCATACAGACTGCAAGTGCACATGTGGACTCATACTGGAGAACGCCCCTATGCGTGTGAATATCAGGCCTGTGGCGAAACGTTCGTGTCACGGCATGATTTAATTGCACACACACGCACACACTCTGGTGCACGACTGTATACGTGTGAGTTTTCTGATTGCGATGCCGTATTCACCTCACTGGATACCTTAAAAGCGCACCTGAGAACACACGCGGGTGAGTTGCCATTTGAATGCGAATATCTCGGCTGCAACAAATCTTTTGTGCTGAGGAGTCAAATGAAAACACATATGCGCACACACACTGGTGAACGTCCATTCGCATGTACTTACTCAGGTTGCGAGGCTACGTTTGAAGACGGAAGTGCAATCCAAGCTCACGAGCGTATTCATACTGGTGAACGACCATATAAGTGCGAGTTTCCTGATTGTGGGCAAACGTACATACAACAGAATCATTTACAACAACATTCAATGACGCACAGTGGCGAACGTCCTTTCGCATGTTTCTTTCCCGGATGTAATAAAACATTCAGCAGGAAGGGAACCTTGACTGAACACATGCTTACGCATGATAAACCGTATGTCTGTACACACCCTGGTTGCGACAAGACGTTTTCTGCCAAACGTTATCTGCGCAATCATTTGCGTATACACACTGGTGAACGTCCGTTTGTCTGCAACTATCCCGGCTGTGGAAAGTCTTTCAATCAAAAGGTCACCTTGACAGCCCACCTTCGTGTCCACACTGGCGAACGTCCGTACAAATGCGAGTTCCCTGGCTGTAACAAAACCTTCAGCATTAAGTCAAATATGACGAAACATATTCTCAAACACCACAAGTAAAGGTGAGGGCGATGCCACATTGTCATGCACCCTTTCATACGCACTATGCTTGTATGCTTGTCGCATGAATCTCCTCGGCTGTAGGAACGAATTCCAAGACGCAAGAATCTACGGTGGTTCATCTGGGGCATACATTATTCTCAATTAATGTGCTTTGGCTGAGAAGTTAGTGCCACACTTGGCACAGTCAATCGAGGGTGCACGCATCTGCGAGACATGGCTTTTTCATTTGGCAGCCGTACGCTTGTTGTCGCTCGCGAACGATGATGGAGACGAACAGTGCGTGCGCGTTCGACTCAAAATACCGTCGACCAGTACGACTGAAACTACACAAGCGTTGCAGATTAAACCTCAAATGACGTCTCTGGTCATTAACTCAATCGCCACTTTATAATTCGAACCAATCGCCACTTTATATTTCGAATTGTAACGCATATATGGGTAAACATGTGTTGACAACTCATCGAGCTCGCATAATTTACATAAATTTGTATATAACTAGATTTACGAAGTATCAAGTATCAGACCATTGCCCAGTACACAACGCATAAGTCAGAATGCAGGGAAGAACAGGGTACATATGTGGTTTTGTACATACATCATAATGTCACTGGCTAGGTCCTCGACTATTTTTTTCCAGTTCTAATAACACACATGAATAGAAACTTGCTCGTAGTCGTTGTCTGGAGATCGTGATACTCGGCATTTAGTACATACTGAGAATAATACTTCCGAGGTCGTATTGTGTTGGTGACCGGCCTTCGTGCTGTGGTAGCGATAGCACGTTTGTCGTTGCTCGATAATACCTGTTGGAAGCAACCCACTCCGTCTTGGGATACCAACGTGCGGGCCTTACGCTGATTTGAGGGTTTTAAGGGTTGACTTACGCTGATGCCTGGACTCATGAGATAGACTATACTATGCAGAAGTCCATATCATGGCAAACCATGAACTTCGAGTGCGTACACGAATGCTAGAAAGTGACATGCCTTCTTGTTCGATAGATACTACGTCTGATATATTCTCTATTGTATGGCCCGCTCTTTAATAGTCCTCTTCATCAGAGGGCGGTCTGCGTTTAGGTTGCTTGAAGAGGAATGATAATTTTGGTCCCGTGGAAGGTTTGGGCCGATCTTCGTCACTCTCATCATCTTTGTCACCCCCGGAATCCTCCTACAAAATAAATAAATAAAAATACAGAATGTGGACAATGAGCAGTACAATAAAACCCCAAAGGCAATCTACTATGGCCTGAAGAAGTTTCAAAAGAAAAATTGTACTACGAAAAGTATTCGTACAACAGCCCATAAACGATTAGTGGGTTCGTAATTTGACACACAACCATTGATATGAGAAAGTCACATGACCATCACGACAGACTCCGTTCATTTCTGGCTAAAGCCTTTTGGATTGCCGACTCAAGTAGGGATAATTCAGGATCACAAAACACAAATACGAAGTAGCTGCTTTCATATATCTCAACTCACGCACACTCACCCGTGGTTGCTTGTGTGGTTGCAGCAATTTAAATGATATTTTTTGAGGTTCTTCCGCCGCTAAATCATCGGCGGCTCGCTGGCGCTTTACTTTGCGCATCCGTTTGCGATCCACTTTTTCACATCCCTTGAAAAACGCTTTCTGAGAGGTCGCAAAATCGTATTTGAATGTTTGAAAAACAACCTGAGAACAGATACGTTCCGCACCTTTGATGCAGACTCAATGTGGGGCGTGTGAGACTACTAATAGAGTTGTTTGGTTTATGAATTAGAATGGGTCATCTAGGCCGAGTACCCGCGACGTAGGGCACTTTGGTTCGAATGCAACTTATGAATCGTTTATTTTTTTCTGGATACAGATCGCGTACTAGTCCGAAAAGAATAGTAACGTATTAGGTGCAAGCTTTTGAAAAGGCACAAACATGTCCATGGGTTTAATGTCAGTTTCAGATAAAAATAGTGTTCGTCCGTGACAGCACAGCATTCTTACGCGATTCAAAAGTCAATTGTTATTCATCTCAATGATGCTGCATTGACACGATACACCCCTAAGCTAGTCGAGAACCCACGCCTCAGGCTGCATTATAATGTAGAATATAAATACCACAGCCAAGGTAGCTCTATACAGTAATGCCAATACCAGCGCTGAAATGGGTTTCGCACATTTACAGACTACAAACTCTTGTTTATCACAGTAATTATCCACATACCAGTATCTTGCTGGCATTCTTACATATCTGACTGTCCTCTGGATTGAACATATGTGCGTTATTCACTAGTAATTCGATATCCTCCCTTAATCCTTGGCGAGATGTGTACACTCCGGTATCAATACGTTCCTGAGGCAATGTGGAAGCTATATTAAACGTTCATTTTAAAGACAACGCATTTCAGGTTTATGTTATTATATGGGATTCTCAGGTAGATAAATTGAATTGACGATCATATACAAATTCAAACAAACGGTACGTCTATACTAATAATAGAACACATTCTATGTTGCATGCGTTTAGTTTTTCTGAGGAATACAGAAAAAATCTTTGCGAAGGAGAAGTGTTCTATCACCCACTTATATACATATGATACAAATTCGTACACACGTATATATAAGAAAGTGCACATTTCCATTGTGTTCTATCAACATTTATACACGCAATGCCCGATATGTAAGCGAACAAGCATAAGTACATATGCACACATGCACATAAATGAATGTATAAAATATGGCCATACTTCCTATACACACATACGCATAGATAAAAGTCTGCACGAGCACGTAGAGTCGGCCTGAAAGTAGGTATATATGCACGTGCATAAAACTGATTCCAAATGCACGGTTGCATGAACTTTTACGCACATAAGTTTTACCGCACACTTAACTAAGCCATTGTACATATCAGTTGTTTGTAATACTGCAGAATACGTACCTGTACATGCTTGAGCGCAATTGGGTCGTTTATAACATCGTAGTACCCAGGTACATCCTGGGGGCTGGGAAGCACCTCGAAGGCTTCTGTGAGTTGCCCATGATCCTGCCGCCTGATATAGTTCATGATCAGCCCCATTTCTTTGGGCGTGCAATGGTCATTATATTCGTCTTCGCCACCACTATCTACAGATGAGTTGTCATAACAGAATCCAGTGTATTGTTGTGGCAGAGTTAGCCAATATAGAATTCGATTGCAAATGTTGTTAATTGTCATGCTAAACACACATGCTGTAGTTTTAGAGTTCATACATGTCGATATCAACGATATGTGGCATACCCTCCCTTCTCGTATGCTATTCAAACAACGGAATGAACTCCCCCCCAACCCACCTTCCGGGGGTGATATTTGTACATGTACACACATCTTTCCCCCCCTAAAACCCATTATGCATTGAAACATACTTTGCGACGCTTGCTTTCGTTTCCGTGACGTCCTAGATCGATCCCGGCGAGAGCTGTGCGCGTACTTATTATTATAAGTATAGTCTGTCCCGTTATTGGCATTTTCCGTACCAGTTTCAGAAGCATCCGCACTGTTGTTGCCACTATGATCAGGTACGCTTTCCTTTTTATCCTTACGTTTGTTTTTGGACTCGTGCCTGTCTCTGCTTTTGCTGCGGTCCTTATTCCGACTCTTGCTTCGTTCCCTATTCCGAGCGGATACAATTTTTATCGGAGTATTGGAATTAAACGCATTCGTACAAAATATACATCAGCACTTTGTACGCTTGAAGGCCTACGTGACTAGAAAACCGGTTGCAATCTCCTATTGAATCGGGGAGTGTTCACTCGCTGCAAAAAACTACTTTTAAGGCGGCGTTTTGACACAATTACCAACTCCACAAATGCTACATCACTGGAGTACATGCACGGGTGTGTATTTCTCATTTGCACCCGTGCGTAGTGGATATACCATGAGATGCAACACGCGGGATGTGAGACTCGTACACAAGTGCATAGGAATATACAACCTTCCCTCATCCTCACACCACCCCCTGAATACATATACACAACAACTCTAAACACACGCACACACATTGGGATATACAGCTCTGGATATGCACGCACATCACACACATATACACACGAACAAAGCACACACAAGTACATAGACACACTTACAAAAAAAAAGCACACATGGAGTCGGTACACACGATCAGTCACCTGTCTTTATCCTTCGGTCTATCCTTGTCCTTTAACCTCTCCTTTTTTGTCCTGTCTCGTTTAAACGGTATTTTGATTTTTTGAATTGGCGGCCTTTCCGATTCGGATCCAGATCCAAGCTGCAAGTCGATTTGTGGTTCGTCGGCAGGTTCCTCCACTTCAGGAGGTGGCGGTGTTTCACCAAAAGGGTCCGGGCTCGCAACGCCTGATTAGTAGAGATTATTGGATAGACCGAATAATACTATTGGTGAATGTATTGTTCAGCTACCGATGGCCGATACTCTGGATGCGAATTCGACTAGCGCATGCACAACAACGATAATGGCATACCGGCTTTAGTCACACAAATACTATATCAGAATCAGGAGGTCTTTGTCACAGGAGGTCTTTGTCGGGCACTACTTATAGGATGTGTACATGAACGGTCCATGCACTATCACAATTGAGTTAAACAGGAAAGCGCATACAGCACGAATCAACACAACAGTGCAGGAACGACTTCGGAAGAACACGCAAAATGTGGTGTATTAAACGGGTTGTATGATATGCTGTCACCATGAGATAATGTGTGGCCCATTCGCGGTACCTACAGTGATAAAATACAGCAAACACTTATGCTTTATCATAACTATCATACATGTTTCTCGCTGGGATAGAAAATATATAAAAAGTTGTGCGTAACGACACACAGAGATGTATGCACGTGCACACATGTGGTGATATCCACACATACACCGGTGAATATATAAATACAGCTACACAGGAGCAATGTATCATACAAAATCACAACACTGCACCCTCGAGAAAATACACAGACGAACGAGAATCAAACTGAGCACATGTTTACTTACGCGGCGGTGTCTCTCCAAAAGGGTCCTCCACTTCGGCGTCTTCTAAGTATTGGAAAGCGGTAATAGGAAAAGATTGAACAAAGATACCCAATTCATAATTTTTTTAAGATAGGTGAGAATAGGGTCTCATGGCGCGGCGAATAATGTGTGCTTACTTGCTTTATACTGTGCTTGGACAATTAGGAGTGTAGGTAATAAATTTCATTTATGTAGCCATATCGACGACCCACTTACTACACGGATAGAGTAAAATAAAACAGGATAACAGCTTCTGTCACATTAAAACCAACATACGACTTCAGCGAAATCATATTTATGTGCCGTTCAGATATGTGATACAACAATCTTGTTCCATCGCAAAAGACGCCTCGAAGCATAGCCACCGCGACAGGAATTGCTTCACCAACTAAATTCGTTATTGACTGACATTGAAATACAACCATCAAATACACTACCACAGATTTAAAACGTATTTCCTATATATGTATATATATATATGAGGTATACAGTATTCATTAACTGCTGCTTGTATGCTGTTCGCTACCTGGGTTCAGCCGTCTCTTCTTCGCCTCGCGTCGCTCCCTCATTTCCGACACGGATATGCCCTTGTCAACAGCAGAGAAGTAATCCTTCTCAGACACGTTCTCGTCATATGACACGGCCTCTCGCTCTCTGTGTACGGCAGGAGGTGCATAGTCAAATATATGTATGTATGTATGTATATGTGCATGTTTGTATGTATATATTTATGTATGTATGTATGTATATGCGTACAAGACATGCATATTTGCACGCATGAATAAGAGGAAGTGTGAATGTATGCATGTAGTCATTTGAGCTATACATCGCTGCCACCGTCTCCGCTTTTTTGAGCCTACATTAAATATCAACTGCGGTTGAAGCTGATTGTAAGGGAATAGCTGTTTCGTAGGTGCCGACAGCACATAACCTTCGGGCGTAAATTTTAACTCGCATCCAAATTCAGACAGAAAAATGAATATTACACACTCACACAACCCTGGTCACAAACGCTTCGAATGCTATAGATGAGCAAACATTTTACAAATCCAAACAGAAAATTACGTACACGCATACAACTCTAGCCATACGAGGCGTTTAACTGTTACACACACACACACACACACACGCTTCAAATGCTGTATACGGGCAATACATTGCCCACATTTTTCCACAAACTTGCCTAAACGCAGTGGTGGATAGCGAGTATCACACACAGCTACAGACCCCCTCCATCACATACCTGACACCCCTGCCATATTCAGGTTCTTTCGTAAGAAGTAGCGTCCTGACCTCAGCCCCCGTTTTGCGGTACACTTCCGGAATGTCCTCCTTCTTGATGAAGCGGTCTGTGATTCTATAAATAGATTCATTCTCTTGTAACTCTCGGTCCATGTCCTCAAAAATGGCTTTCTCCTCATCGGAACGCGCAAGAAAATCGTTGATTTCGTCCCAATTGTGGTAACGCACGCTCTTACTGTTGCCACTCCACTTGTTTTTTTGGACTACGTTGGGTGTAATGGTCGTTTGTATTAAAAAATAAATAAGAATATTCACTAGTTTGGACTACATTTGGTGTTGGGATCGTTTAGATCAGATAAAACCAGAAACATCCACTAGTGTAGATTGCATTGGGCGTGGTCATATATGCCAGAATGAATCAGAAATATGCACTAGTTTGGAATGCATTGGGTGTGGTGGTCCTTTATGTCATATAAATTCAGGAATATAACTAGTTCGGACTGCGTTGGGTATGGTGGTCGTTGTTAAAACAACAAGAAATTTCCCAAATCGGTGACTTTGTCTCAACTGACGACACATCCTATGTTAGCATTCCGACTGCAAGGCGGTCGTGCAGATTATTTGTCGTCAAGATCACTCCACAAGCGTATAAAAACGTGCCTTCTTTTGCCCCAATTGAATTGTTACAATGTAAGCTCCGGTTGGTTCTACTTCATGTGTACTATACTGGACTGTAGGTCCCATTGTAGTGTGACTGTCTAGTCTCCCGAATATTTAAGTATTCTCCATTTCTCACATTTCATACTATCTCAATATATATATATATATATATATATATATATGACTATGAAAATATATAGTATACATACATAAATATATAAAAATACAAATATAGATACATAAATATATAAAAAGATATATATATAGAAATATAAAAATATAAAAATATAAATACATAGATATATAAATACATAGATATATATATACTAATATACACTCTCATTCCATACCATTGCCCTGCTCGTCGCGCTCCACATCTTCGTCGTCCTGCTCGTCCTCGTCATTTTCGCTTTCGCTTTCAGTGTCTGAGTCGTGTTGTTGACTCTTTAAAACCTGCTCAAGGATGTCACGTCGCTCCATGGCTGTAGTCTGCTGATCAAATCTGGTGAGATTCCAAGGAATAGCGTGAGTTTGCAAAGAAGTACATAGCACCAGAAAAACCACATGCACACATTGAATTAAAGGGGTCGGGGTTGGCGGAAGCTGTGGAGGACATATTATTAAGAATGAGAACCACATCAACGAATATGTAAAGTCGGTGTATATATGCACATGTGGAACAGAAGCAATACCTTCCGGCCTGGATGATACGCTTGTCCATGTTAAGCTTGCGAGTGGCGGCTTCCAGCATAATCTCCTCCACACTGTTACACATGACGAACCGCAAGACACGGACCTAAACGAACAAAATGGCGCACATTAGACATCCAGTGAATTAGTGAGGGGTGCATGATTGTCTGTCCGCTATTGAACTTGGGCAAACCACGAGATATGGGCCCAAGCCAAAGAGAAAAGCTTAAGAGCTTAGGCGAATCAAGTTATGAAATGTGCATATATATTTACATGTATACACATTTATTTCCTTCACAGAATGAACATGTGCTGATTCACATGAGATTTCAACACGCGATTGTATACAGAGCTATCAATGGAAGCATCGAAAGAAGCAAAAATACAAGTGACCCCCCTTCTAACACTCACAAGCAGATACGCGCCTACTACGCCTTCCCCAAATATCACAATCTGCTACTCACGCGCATCGTCTTTTGCCCAATGCACGATGGCCGGGTGCTTGCAAATGTAAGCCCTGACATGACTATCCTATCATGAGCAACTAGACGAATACACAGATACACACACACAGACGCACG
>NW_014039579.1:16266-18055 GCF_001186125.1 Sphaeroforma arctica JP610 | reverse complement strand
TATATGTAAATATGATAAACCACACCCACTCACACTATGCATAGGGTCCTAACATTCCTTACACTAAGCTCATACCTCGTTCTTCTGCCCGATACGATGGGCGCGATCTTGCGCCTGTAAATCCTGGTGCGGATTCCAGTCACTGTCGAAGATCAGCACCGTATCGGCTGTCTGCAGGTTGAGACCCAAACCCCCTGCACGTGTACTGAGGAGAAAGATCTCATATTCGGACTCGTCTGAGTTATATTGTGCCAGCATTTCCCCACGATCATCGGCCTTCGTGGTACCATCCAGTCGAAGATATTTGATACTATGCAAGGGCGCAAGGTGTGCGCGGCAGGTAAGTTTTCCGTGTGGTATAAGATGGAGTGCGGCTCAGTGGAGTTGTACTGTGCAAATACCGGCAAAAACCATTGCCATTTCAAGTTATGGCATATATCCATCTCCGTCAGGAGGATTCTACGGATTTATAGATAAATTTTCACACCCACACACCCACCCACACACACACATATATATATATATATACAAATATATATACATATATATATACGCCTAAATACATACATTCATACCAATAAAGTTGAATTGTTGACAGTACATACCCCTTCCAGTCAAGATAGTCTCCGAGGACATCCAGTAGTTTGGTCATTTGTGAGAACAACAGCGATCGATGACCAGTGGCTCGTAACTTGGGTAGAATTCTGTCCAGCAATTCAAATTTGCCGGAGGTTTTCCAAATAAGGTCCCCCACATTGCCGTACTGGTTCAATATATTATCCTGAATGTGAATATAGTAGAACGGCATTGTCAGCCAGAAGATGGCGGGAACAGACATATACACATTTTAACATACATACAGGTGTTTCAACCCGAATTTGTATCTGGCCAAACTCTACATCTTGTTTATAACAATATCCGTTACGGATTTGATGGGACCAATGAGAAGTGCGTCGTATTTTACTTGTGTGACATAATTGAGAAGGTTGTGCAGTGAGAAGATTAATAGTGACACGAGTAATTCACGTGTGCACGAGCGTAGACCGGAATGGTAACAGAATATACACCGCCAAATTGGCAGAGGTGGACAAGGTTGCACTTGTATTGCACGTGCCTCGTGACACAAAAGATTTCGGTAGAAAACATCCAAGAAGCCGCCAGAACAAACCTTACTGTATGGGTTGTCTACTTCTCACCTCCACGATTAATATTGTGAAATTGCCCCGAAACTAGACTAGTTATCTCCACATAAGAATTTGCAAGACATGTACAAGCACCCAAATGGTCAATGAATGTTACTAGACAAAATGATCTATAAATACATACAGTGTGTATGTAAATATATATATATATATACAACCCCATCCCTTATCCTTCCACCCCACCCCTTTTCCCGAGGTCCAGGTCCACCTCACTTACTTCGCAATCTTTGACTAGGAAAGGATGATTGCAGACTTTGCGCATCTCCATCAGCACATTAGTGACGCCGGTGGTTTTGATGGTGTTATCGTTCATCAACTTGACCATTTGATTACGATTAATTTGCCTGCAGACCATACATAATCCATCCATCAATATTTATAGGACAATGCATTTTCCATTCACCAGTACTTATAATGACGAACATAATATTGAGAAACACCTCAATACATTAATATCGAGTAACATTATGCTACATGCCAGTAGCAAAGCTTAAGAATGAAGTCTAAACACAATATATATATATATATACCTTTATATATATACACATATAAAGTTACATATTATATATATAAATGTATATATATAT
>NW_014039579.1:8423-13672 GCF_001186125.1 Sphaeroforma arctica JP610 | reverse complement strand
TATATATACATACATACATATATATACTATATATATATATAATATATATATATATATATATATATGTATATATATATATATATATATATATCTGAAAGACTCGATATAAAACGAATTATGTGGCGGACATACTCGGTCTATAGACTGGTAGCAACGCGGTCTCGGTATTTGAGACTAGATACTTGCATTCAACTATATTAACGCGAATGAACCCCCACACGCTAAAGTTATATACCAAAAGTGAACAGATATGAGATTCGAGAGTACACAGATGAAGATGCAACAAAATTATTTGGAGACAATGTAACTCAGCACGTCTTCGAGTCATGTCCTCTTGAACACAGCACGTACCGGGCACTACTTGATACAAATAACACAGTTAGCAAATACAAATCAATAAAATAGCCCTACCGACTTTGTCGCCTGTGGCCGAAATGGGTTCATTGAACCAGTCATCGAAATTCTGACCCGAATTAAAGATAGTTGGCAGCAGGAAATTCATCAGACCCCACAACTCAGGCAGAGAATTCTGCAGCGGTGTTCCAGTCAATAGCAGCCGATGCGGTACTGTAAAAAGGGACAGATAGATAAATAAAACCCGAAAATTAGAACTTTTCGCATTGAATTAGGACTAAGTGAGGAATATTGAGGAGTATGTGAGGTACATCGCAGACTGAATTGCACTCTTGCGCATCGGCAGCCAGCAATATACCGCACAGAGCATACAAGCCATCTGGGAATGATAATACAGTACAAATGTCTTTAGACCTCGGAATTTGAACCGGTGTATGCGGGTTAAAAAAGTACCCACATAAGTCTCAAACCAGTTGCGTAATATGATCCATATCACCTTTTGCACCGAATATATATAAAATTCAATTGGATCCAGTCATTAGTAGTGGCATAAGTGCTCTCCACAAACTTAAAGTAATCTGGACATGCATGTACCATATAACACATAGTCATACCATGATCCATTAGCTGCTCGTGCACAACCTTGGGGGCACGCACACACACACACACACATATATATATATATATATATATATATACCGATATATACACATAAATACGGCCATTCGTATATTATACACGCACAGAAACTTACTGTGGTAACTATTCTTGAGCACTTTGACCAGTTTAGAATCACTGTTCTTGATGCGGTGGCCTTCGTCCATGATCAGATAGGTCCACTTCACCTTGCCAAGCGTAGCCTTGTCCTTCATGACGAAGTCGTACGTGGTCAACAGCACATTGTAATGACACTGCAATGATGTTTTTATAGAGCTGTCAGTTAACTTAAATAATTGAACCATTAGGAAGAGAGTATTATGGGTCGGTTGTATAAAACGCACAATAGTAAAATGCGACTCTGTTCGCAAGGAAGTACACTGGTATATATTAAGGGCAATTGGTTATTTGGATGCATACTGCAACCTATGTCCCTTGGTTACTAACGGCGGACACGCAAATGTATTTAAAAGTATATCCTTATTTTCTCTCATTCCGAATAAGGGTAAAGAAACCCCAAACGACAATATTATACTTTGAAACAAGGGGGGAGGTGGGAAACACACCTGCAGCACTTGAGGCTTGAGATTCTTCCGCTCCTGTCGCGCGCCTTTATATCGCAACACCTTCATGGTGGGCACCCATTTATTGAACTCATTCCACCAATTGGACAAGGTCGACAACGGGACAGCTACCAAGTACGGCCCATTCACGCGCTTGGCCTCTGTGAGTTTGTAAGTGAGAAATTTGATTTGTTATTCGTGTACGGTTATATACGTGGGTTGGTATGAATGTGCGTATGGCATATACTTACATATTCATCAACACACAAGTAAATATGTGTGTTGGCACCTTTCGTCAATTGGACACAATCAACAACGGCGCAATGCGGCCCGGCTCTCCGAGTTTGCACGTGTGTACTGTCGTTTCGAAGAGTTCCAATTTGTAAACTTGTAAGGGTGTATGTTGTACATTGAACTAAAAATTATATTGACTAACGCGTCGTATCGCAAGCAAAAATAAATGTAGGTATGTGCAATCTAAAGGCACAAATGTGATATATAGTAGTGCCAAACATGCTCTGCGATGTGGAGTTCGCGTTGTCCGCACATAGTTAATTTGCTCAACAGGAATCCCAAATACGCATGTTATCCGTATATAAATGTTCTATATATAAACAAATACGATAAATCAACCTTCCAATTGTATTGTTTATTGTATAATACAGAAAAAGTTACACACACACACACACACACACACACACACACATATATATATATATATATATAAATATTCAAACTAACACACATATTAAAAAAATACATATATAACTGGAAACTAACAGCTGACGCACATGACCAAATGGAACACAATAAAAACAGACACACCAATAAGATACGAGATCAGTCCGATCGTCTGAATAGTTTTGCCGAGGCCCATTTCGTCAGCCAGAATCCCATTGAGATTGTTGTTGTATAGCGACACCATCCACTCCACACCCTTCAGCTGATACGGCTTGAGTTGGCCGTTCTCGAGCATTTTTGGTTGCTGATTGAAGAGTTGATAAAAAAAAATTGTTAAGCATTTTGGTTGTTAGTTGAGAAAATTTTAACAGGATAGAATGAGCTATTGGTTGCTATCTGATAAAATTTAAAAAAAAGCATGGGCAACATTAGTTGTGGATGCATTCAATGTCAATGGCCCCAAAAAAAAATTGTGAACGTTTTCAACATTTTGAACAGCCTTCACCATCGCTTCAGGATTCTTTGCACTTATCATCAATGTAGCACACACGTATTTAGTACGGTACATACGTAAAAACGAATGTAACTGTATAAATACTTATATACAAACTCATACATTCAAATGAAGTGTACTCGAAAAGCAACGCTGAAACACGACAATACATAAACACTAGTCAATTTGTATATCCCTGTAGTTACAAACACCCCACACACATACTGTCAGGACTGGCTCGGTGACCTTGTGCGCCACAGCCATATACGAGTCCTGCCCAAACCCCCCGGTACCGCCTTTGGTGGCCTCCACTTCCTCTTTGTAGATGTCGTCTTTATTTGTAGTCAGTCCAGCTGCACGAGCCTCACTCTCTCGACGCGACACCCTTTCCTTGACCTGGAAAGGACGGGTGAATGGGTGGGACGATATATGATATATAAGTAAGAAAACAAATGTTAAGGACAATATATGATATATAAGTAAGAAATAAATATTAACTACTATGTATGAGAATTCAACATATAGAACCGGCAACATAGCGCACAACATACATACAAGTACCATCACATCAGATATCCTTAGACGACAAATCATGCACTATTGGGCAAAGTATGCTAAATACACAAGCTCAAAAGAGGTGTACTGCCGCAACGTCACATACATGCACATGCTAATCTACAGAGATACATAGCAAGGCTATATGATATTCACAAGAGCAAATAAAGCCATGATGCTCCGTGCATGTACCTGCTAATCGACAATGGCATATCGCAACGCTAAACGATATTCAAGAAAGATAGTGACAACCAAAATGTCATGAGGATACACTTGGTAATCTGTTCCGATACTTTGGCACACTGTATGTGCAGATACAGAATACCTGCCAAGATCTTACAAGTCGGTTTGGGTGGATATGTCACGTACTAAACTAATTGGACAAAACATAAACTGCAGATATAGCTATACCTGGTGATCTTGCACCAAATCAGTTAACGTTGACATGTAGCTGTCGGTCTGGTTGAGGAGCGCTGCCAACCGACTGTCCTTTTTCTCGTCAATGAGTTTGCGATACTCCGCCTCGTTGTCTTCCATCAGAGCGCGCATACCTGACGATGGTATAGGAATGAGAGGGTCAATGGTATGTATGGAAAATAGATTCGAAAGCATATATCGAACGAGCAGTTATATGCACAGACTCTGTTTAGCTCCACACACTCACAAGCAAGGGACGAATATACTGTTTATATACACTTGTACTGCTAATATCCACACGTATACACGCGCTTAACTTCAGCACATATGCGAAGAGTTTCATAACCGCGTCGTTGAAGTGCTATTCTTTCTCATACGAGTTGAAGCGACCCAGGATTACATACTCGTATATATATATATATATATATATATATAAATGTATGTATATACATATATATATAATATAATATAATATATATATAATATAATATAATATAATATAATAATATACATACATACATACACACATATATACATACATACACACATACACACACATACATACATACAAACATACATACATACTTACATACATACATATATATATATATATATATATACCACCCTTGCATCCACCCGTTCATAGCCGTCATTCACACAACTACAAATGAATAAAATTTTGGCACATGCGCAAGCGTTTCGTGATTTCTTCCTCGATGCGGGGTTATTCATCTTACGAGTTGTAGAGGCGGGAGAATACACATATGTACTCCAATGATAGACAAAGATGCATTACATGCCACCCTTCACACCCATCCGTGCAGGTTAAATACTCACACATAGACGAGAATAAAGTAAGTACTGGCACATACGTGCGCGTTCCTTGATCTCGTCTTTGATGCGCGCCTCTTTCTCTTGCGAGTTGAAGTAGTCGGTAATGGCTTTCACAATAAGCTTGGTGGTTTTCTGCGCCTTGCTGTGGAAGTCGCCCATGGCCTTCCCATGGTTGATGATCGTGTCCAATTTGTATTGCTTCTGCTTCTTCTTAGCCTTAATCTGTGACAGTATACAGATTAGCGTGTAAGCTTAGCCCTACAAAAGCCCCATGAAATGAGAAAAATGGTCTTGCTGTGGGCCATGGACTACTTCAACTTGTATGTCCCTGTCACGGCAGCGTAGTGAGATGTGCTACACAGGGTGTATTTTTCGGGGATCGTTGATGGGGTTACTTGGTTGTTTCTGTTTCACGAGCGTGACCACCAGAAGCTGACTATAGGCAACTGAAGCATTTGAGCCGATGCGATGGTTCTTGGTCGAACACTCCGGTCCAATTACAGATATAAGTTGTCCAGTAGTTTACTGTATTTCATATTGACCAGTCAGCAAAAGTCCATTGCGCGTCAAGCCCCATACAACAGGTATATCAGTTTTGCTTTACATGCGCCCATCAAATGATATGATATTGATATGTCGAAATGTACGCTGTATTCATAACTACTAATCACATACATACCCAAATATATACATAC
>NW_014039579.1:927-7583 GCF_001186125.1 Sphaeroforma arctica JP610 | reverse complement strand
CATCAAACCGATAACTTACGCTGTAGGTAGAACAGTCGGTTTCCGACTCAATGCCCTGGCAAAAGGGCCGATTTTGTCCTTGCTTTCTTGTGAGATGTTAGCAATTTCCGCCATAGTTAGCTCATCTTTCAGTGTTGGGAAATCGTACGGCTCTACTCCAATGTTCTGCATTGTTTGCTACAGTGAAAAATGGGGAAAGATACTTATCAGTAACGATGTACTTCGTTTGTGCACGGTACAATCAAAAGTACGCCCATCTCATGGTATCCTGAGATATCTTGGGAACTCAACTCAAATACAACAATATGGCACCTACTCGTCGCTCGGAGCCTAGATTACGTACAATTCTATTCCTGTCTCTTCAGTTAAAATTTAATACATGAGTATATAATCTCCGTGCACGCATCATGTATTTATAATTGTTTCAATCGCGTGCTATTACAAAAGCACTTAATGGCGACCACGATATTTCAAAACACTGTGATTCTTAGAAACATATAGATTCTCAAAGTCTAGAGCGACATAAACGCACACGACACAGCAGATAGATCGTCCTGTAATAGACATGTCCCCATATGTCCATACACCAGCTACTCGAATGATTGTAGGTGTCCACAAAGCATACATTTCTGTGCATATATACGTATTCGCATCTGCACATAAACGTCTCATACCAATGATTGTGGGTATCCACAAAGCACACACCTCTATACGCGTGTTGACAACATATAGCCACTCCTTCCGGAGTGTCTCGGTGGAAATAGGGAACTTGGGTGTGTTGTGCTTGATTTCCCTTCGTTTTATGTGGTGCTTCTGTAGTTCAACAGGCGTCAGTACCGGCGGCGTGGGCAATACGGGGGTTGTTGAGCGCGAGCCGTTCTCGGTCTGAAGCTGTGGGATGGTTTTGAATGAGCAAACAACTAATAAGTTGCCTGGAGCAGAACTCGATGAATGGATCATATGCATTGCGAATGACACATCCTCAAATAAGAGTATGTCATGAATAACTACTACTTGGGTCAAAGACGAGACTACGTTGCACACAAGGCCAAATATTTCAGAGCCATGTATTGATGTTTGACAGAAAGTAACAGTCTCAAATCAGATGAATTGGATTTACAAAGAATATATGTATATCACTTGCCCTCATATATACTCGATATTTCTATATAAAGGCCGATGTATGTACATCAATACATACAGACGTATCCATTTTATGTATTCTCAGGTGTATGTGATCGTAGATAGCAGACAGATAAACACTATGAGACTATAAAAATATAATGAATTGAGGGCAGATGATCAGTTATATACTAGTATCTATGATTATACTCGGAGTAGTGCGAAACGATGCACCTCCATACACATGCTATGGAAAATAAGTTGAGCATACCGTTCCCGTCTGTGTCTGGGCCAATCTCCCAGCCTTGGAGTACTCGCTAGGCCCCACCAGCTGTAATTGCGAGGAGACACATGTCAATTGATATCAAATCAGTTATCACTTTGCATGACTATTTGTAGTGTCTACTTTACTCATATGGTATTCATTGACCAGTGAATGCTGTTCAATAACTGATGTGTAGTATTTTAGTACGCGCCACTAAGGGGTGCCACAATTGCCATTTCCAACTGTATCTGACCCTTATATTTCTAGTACAACAAGTGTTGTGTCTGTGGTACACCTTTGCGCATGAAAGCCTACCTTATCTAGCCATCCACTGTTCACCAGTGTGGGTATTGTCGGATGCCGATGCTGCAGGGAGAGGTCATTGCCGTTCGCCATGCCCATGCCACTCGCTCCAGGATTCACACCTGGAAAGATGAAGCGATAAAGGAAAAGTAAATTGATTCTTAATTCACACCTGAGAACACAAGCAGATAGCAAAGGCAATTAAACATAAGCTACAATATAAAAAGACAGGTCCATTCATGTATACCGGGACAACTGTCGACTCAAGTTTCAGATACACGCCTGCAACGATGGTGTACCTCGCGAAATTGGGCGGATGGGATTAGGCTACTACACACGACAGGCGGTGGATGATAGAAAGGGAACGAAAATGACACAACAAGGCGGATCAACAGCACAATCTGCCACGAAGACACGCGTGGGCTAGATTAAACAGTATCACTGTAGCAGCTAAGCATGACGAGCAGAGACATCCGATGGCTCCGATGGATCGGCATGTGTGGCTAACGAAGTGTGAGAACCTATACAAATGCGAGTACGTGTAGTGTCAGCATATCTACAGTAAGCGATTATAAAACTTACTGATAATATGAATAGTATACGTATGACTCACCTTCAACTTGCAGCAGAAGTTCAGCTGGGATGTCTGTATCACCTTGTGCACACTTATAGGCTTCGCAGAGTTGACTGGTACGTGACTGTTTCTCCTTCAAATCCGGCGCCCGCTGTAGTAGATAAAATGCATATTTAGACGTGTGTGAAGGATAAATTTGTTCGCAGTTTTTTGTATCTGCTGTATGTATACACATATATCCGACCACAAAGTCTAGGGCTGACAATATCATTGCACATTCGCTTGTATTCTGGTTCCAAATTTTGGCATGGAGGGCGGGAACATTTCTAGAGCTGAGATATTGAAATCGCTAATCTTACGCATGCTAACAATCTCGACATGGACTACGCCTCGCTATTTGCGAACATGAGACATAAAACTCTCAGATATACATCAGGTTTGCATAAAACGAATTGCAGTTCAGATATGTAAATATATACTTAACAATTATTTACAGCTTTTTCTAATCATACGCCCGCAGGTGCATACAATACCACTTTATAACAAGCAGATAAACAAAGATGCATAGTCCTACCTGGTCCATCTTGACCTTGGCCACAGCCGACTGGTAGTTGCGCACGTGCTCCCAATTGATGGTGGGTGTCCATTCAGTGTTGGAGGTGTCAAAACTGTGCGATAACCGATCTCGCAGTAGCCGCAGTAGCACTGTATATGCCTCGGGCTGGCTCTGATCCAGACCCCTGTCAGATGTCAAGTGTTCAATGTCATGTGTCAGATGCCAAAAAATGGCAGATACAGTATGCCCAATTCGTCGCAGGTGTATTCTAGGCCGTACAATACATGAAACACCACCACTTAGTACTAGAAATATACGTAAACAGACGGAGAAGGGGTATTCAATTATAAACTATTCGCCCAACGCGATACTTCACACTTCAGAACTCATATCATAGCACGGGCATCGGTGTGTGTCTCTGTGTTGTGCAAAAGTGCAGTGTATGCGCTGAGCACACAGAACTCACATATTCGGCTCAGTACATAGATGCAACACATACAACCGCCGAGTACAAGTGAATTCACAGACAGCTAAATTTCAATTGTACCGACATAATGTGCGGAGGTCAGAGTCTCAATCTCGCACATACAATAACATATCGCAAGAACTGCGAACAGTCGCACACGACCAGGGATCATTCGTCTCACACCCGCTCACAAAGGCCCGTTGGTTCAGTAGCGGAACTTGCGTTCGCTTAAAACCCTAGAAACCTAAAACTTACTTTCTCTGCATGGCATTCATGGTATCGAACAACTGCCGCACCCCCACCACTCCCAGCTCCAAATCATTATTCACATGAGTCTTAATAGGGGCCTTCACATCGGTACTCTTCAGTGTAGCAGCTACCGCACCCTCTACTTTGATCTCAGAGGTAGTTGCTGGCGTGGCATCTGTAGTGTGTGTCTGTTGTTGTTGTTGTTGTTGTTGTTGTTGTTTTTGTTGAACTATTAGGGCTTTGTTCTCTGTTGATGCTGGCACAACACCGCTGGTGGACGGTGTGTGCGTCTCCGGCTTAACATCCGCCCAAGTATGTGCGTGTGGCTGTGTGTCTTGGCGCACCGCGGTCTGCGTTGGTACTGTCGTAGAGTGTCGTATGTTTATCTGTGTATGTGGCACTGTATTTGGTTGTGGTACTGGCTTAGTTTGACCAGTTTCAAGTTCTTTCTCATCTCCTTGCGGTTTCGCATGCCTAGGCTGTGCCTCTGACTTGGGCACAACAACATCTGTTGATATTGGGGCTTGTGGTTCTGCTGCTGTTTGTGGTTGTATTGGTTTGCCTGTGTGAGGTTCTGAGTGTGTTTGGTTCGTGTTGTCCTCCAGTTTTTGTGTGTCGGGTCCTTGCTGTGGTACTCCCTGATCCAATTGCTTCACCGTAGATTGCGTGCTTGTCACTCCAATTCTGGCACCCTCCTTATCTGCCTTCACAACATATTCTGCACTTTCACCGAATCCCTTACTCCCTACTCCTGCTGTCATGACAACCGGCTTTTTGACGTCCACACCACTCTCCCCTGAAATATTATCCAACCCCATATGTTCAACACTTTTCACGGTCTCACCTGTTGCCCGCACATCAGTGTTGCTCTTGTGTACCGGTATCGATCCGGGTTTAGACACTCCCAGCTCCATATAGTCCGATTGCTCAGCTTCCATTTTCACCACAGAGCCCTCTGTCCGTGTAACTCCCACAACAGAGGAAGTACTGTTCGCGGCTTTCTCCTGAATTTGTACGCTATGATTCCCAACACCAGTTGAGGTCAATGGCATACCAGCTATAGCCTGGATGTCAGCTTGTTGCTTTGCGATATTTGATAGCTGTGAGTAACCTTGATGTTGCACATCTGAGGTTACTTGAGATTTAGCATGTTGTAGTTCCTTCTTATCTAAAGCCATGTGTTCGGATGCTGGTGTGCCCACACCAGCGAAACTTCCAGGCGTAGTACTGTGATTCCCTACAAGACCAGTATCACCTTCCAAGCGGCGCTCAATTTCACCATCAAAAGGCTCAGCTGATCCACCCTGTATCTTGTCAGCACCCAACAGCCGCTCAAAGCTCATATTCGCGTTTGCGTTGGTGTTTGTACCTTCAGACTTGCCAAGAACACTGTTGTCTATGGGGTGGTCTGTAACCTGACCTTTGGCGATGGTTGTATCTGTGCTCACACCTTCTGATCCACCACCACTATCGGTCACAGCCGTTACCGTTGTTGTTGCCATGACATCACCTTGTTCACCACTATCGCCTACACTAGATACATTGACTGTGTTGTCCCCTTGTGGCTGTACGTGTACCAGTGTTTCGGTACTTTCACTCTTACCTCCCGCAATTTCGAGGTCACTTCCCCTCTGTAGCTGCGTCTGTGCATCGTTGTCTGGCAGTGTATCTATATGCGTATGTGAAACCGTACTTGTAGCAGCTTTGTCCTTCGCTTGCCCGGCAAGTGCAACGTCCTTCTGCGCTTGCACAGTTCCGATATCTGTCGCGTGTGTCGTATGTGTAGGTGCTTGTGTAGCAAGCGTCTGTGAAACGGTTAAACTCGCAACTTCGTCCGAAGTGTTTTGTTGAGAACCTTGAGTTGTAATTAGTGATTTTAGCTTTGGCACTTTCGCGCCAGTGTCAGTGCCCGCATTATCCTCGTCCGTATCGACTTTCGTAAGCGTAGCACGTGATGTATCGGTAGCTGAATCAGACGCCCCTCCTGACTTTCCTGGTGTTAAACCAGGTTTATCCTCCGTATCGTTACGCAAACAATACATTCTCGTCTCATTAGCCACACCCTTCACGTCACCCATACCTGCATCTGTCGTCTCAGCTGCGTTGTCGCCCTTTGTATCGGAGCTGTACTCTAGTGAAGGCTTCGTTAAGTTATCCTGATTGTCCTGTACAGCCGGTATAGGCGGGCCTTGAGTTTCATTTGATGTGTGCTCCATATCATTTGCTTTAGAAACCATTGCATTCAGTGTACTATTCCTAGCCTGCACCTGAGTGGCTCCAAGGTTGTCAATCTGCCCATGCAAGCCCTTTTTCTCTGCCCCAGGTGCAGTCGCGTGTACTGAACCGCTGCTCCCAACGCCTAATGATCGATTGGATTCAGACACGTCCTTACCATCTCCATCGATAGCCATATGCGTTGATGTTTGTGTTTCAGGATGTGTGCCGTGTGATGTGTTCATATCCGATTGTGCGCTTGTGTATTGTGGCATATTCGCGATTGAACTTACCGTGCTACTATCAGCATCTCCAACACGCACGTCCTTCCTCAGTCCACAGTGCATAGGCGACCCATCAGATGCGTGGGGGCTCAGTGACAAACTAGTAAGATTTGCCCCAGTTGGGCTCACCTCTTTGGCTGGTCCAATAGAATCAACTGATTCTAAATCCTGACCAATAGCATCACTAGAAACCGCAGGCGCAGACTCCTGCGATGGCATACCGGTATACGTACCGCTTTGCGTTGGAAGAGTAGGGTCCGTGCTAGGTACCCGACCTGTATCTATATTTAGATTTGTACCCGTAGTGGATGCACTGGCTTCTCCAGTATCAGAGCCAAGTAAAGGGATGTCAAGTTGCTGGTTCAATGAGGGTATCGACACGCTGCCAGTGGACAAGAGCCCGGACTTTGAAGGCTGTGAATATTGAAAACAGGTGCAGGTGAGAGAAGAAGCAAACAATTAGCAATTATGACATAACTTCTCATTCAGAAATTGTGAATACAAGTATTGAACACTGTGAAGGTACATGCGATCGCGCATGCAAAGAATGACAGATATATATATATATATATATATATGTGTGTGTGTGTGTGTGTGTGTGCGAGTGTGTGTGTGTGTGTGTG
>NW_014039579.1:0-907 GCF_001186125.1 Sphaeroforma arctica JP610 | reverse complement strand
CTAAGTACCGAGCTTATAAGTGGGCAAGATTCGTATGATTATTCAATCTATGAACATACCGCGAAATCAGGGAGTCACTGCCCATGAAACTGGCATTGAGATTGTCCATCATCATCTTAGCTTTGCCCGATCTTCCGCTTGCTCTTCCTCTGTCCGCTCAACACGTGCAGCATCGAAGAACGTTGAACTATGATTCACACACACAAAAAAAAACAATGCCAGTATCAGTTCAATACGCATGCGTCGAGGTGGAAATGAAAACTCAATTGTATAAGCATGTACAGATCTATAAAGTATATATGAACTACGTGATTGGATACTGATATATATATAATCATGTTTTTAGACAGACAAATTTGAGTATTTGTGCACCGGTATTTTCGAAGTAGTACAAATACACAGAAAGTATCCAGTCAAGAGCATACATTTGGCGTACATGAGCAGGCCTATATGTATACTCACAGCTACAAACACATAAACATGAATATAACTATACTTACTCGTTAGTCTCATTGTTGATATCGCCCTCATCATCGTCATCATCGTCGTCATCCACAGTCTGAATCGAAGCATGCGTAAACTTAGCGTTATGATTGATATCAAATTCGGCCCAATACACGACAATATTATTCTATAAAGTACTGATTATAGATCAAGAATTACGTTGGCCGCTAAACATGGCCGGTCACAAATAATCAAAAAGGTTCATTAAATAATACGAACATAACCATATTGCGATATCTATAATCAAATAATCTCAGTAAGTGATACAAAATAGAAACACTAGCGCTCAATAGGGCTCAATAACAAAAGTTACGCACACGCAGATCTGTGGAGTAGGACATATATATAGAAATCAGATTCAATAACTCAATAGTTATGGATAAATATAAACATTTATATATGA
>NW_014039580.1:13987-27680 GCF_001186125.1 Sphaeroforma arctica JP610 | reverse complement strand
CGTACTTGTATGTAGTCGTGGTGTGAATACTTATATATATATTATATATATATATATATATATATATATATATGTATATATTTATAATTATATCGAGTATTCAGACGCGTGTGAGTATCCGTACGCTCATCCATTACAGTGTCTACAACATCCTCTCTCCTATCCAGTGGTATCACCTGTTACCACTGTACATATACACTCAATACACACTAACCTTCACCCTCTCACCTCTTACAGTGTCTGCAACACCCGTACTTCTCGTCTCCCCCTGCACCCACCCCACCCGCTTATCTGCCTGGCGCTGACACAGAGGCTGCGCTCAGAGAAGAAGGAAAGGCCCACCAACTGCAGCAGCACGCACATGATCACACACAACAACTGGCACAGGGGGATAAGCGGCAAGGATCACCGGCAGATGATGGTGAGCGATGCATTGCGCACCTCTGTGGGTGTATGTGTGTTTATGTATTTGTGTTGGTTTGTTTGTGTTTATGTATTTGTGCGTATTTTTTTGTGTACGTGTGTTTATGTAAGTGTGTTTGTTTGTTTGTGTGCGTGTGTTTTTGTGTGTGCGTGTTTGTTTGTGTGTGTGTGCGTGTTTGTGTGTGTGTGCGTGTTTGTTTGTGTGTACGTGTTTGTTTGTGTGTGTGTGTTTATGATGTGTGTTTGTTTGTTTGTGTGTGCGTGCTTGTTTGTGTGTGTGTGTTTATGCATATGTGATTGTTTTTGTGTGTGCGTGTGTTTGTGTGTGTGCGTGTTTGTGTGTGTGCGTGTGTAGGGTGTAAGTGAGTGTCTCATACAGTCCAATCCGCGTATTGCGTAGCCATCGTTCATATCGGATATTCTTTAACTGACAGACGCACACGTTAAATCCCGAACACACTTGCCTATGCACTGTGGTTCCCTCAGATATGACTCCATCTCAGCCTTCGGGTGTTGTCATCTTAAATGTACACATGACCTATGACACGGTGTCTTATCTATCTATAGTACTCATATGCTACTGTATTTGTTGGTGTCATATATATCTACCTGTACTCGTTGGTGTCCTATTTATGTATAGTACTCAGATGCTACTGTAATCGTTGGTGTCCTATCTATCTATAGTACTTAAATGCTACTGTAATCGTTGTTGCATCTACTCTCCACAGAACCGCCTGCGAAACGATTGAAGGAGTGAAACGGTAGACGTTCCTGACGACGCGCAACGCAAAATTCGCACTTTGGTAATGACCCTTACAGACGAGCCGGTTGCTACATATGTTCGTATACGCGATAACATACGATCGCCATGCTTTTAATACCTATAACCCTGAGCTCGGATCTTAAATGTATCAGGACTTGCGTCCTAACACTGAGGGATGAATGAATGCGCACAAACGCTAGCCATGCCCGACGAATAGCAGACAGCGCGATATATAGAAACACTGACACTCCGAAACATCAAAACTCTGCCTGTACTTTGCAATCGCACAAACTGCCCTGGAAAGTCAGGCAATGACTCTTGGACCAGTCCAGTGATAGTACAATACCATCCCTCACTGAGGTCGATTGGAAGGAAACTAGCCGTACAAAAGCATTCGTGTGTCGCCCGAACACATTCCTAATTGAACGCTCGTGTATGTGGATGAATCAACAAGTGTGTCATGTCTGGCTGCGTACGACTGCGAGGAGGGCTTCTGAGCGGCACAGGCGTCTGCCACGTTACACGTAGCTGTACTGAGCATGTCCTGACCAAAATGGGTAGGGGACCTAGGTGACTGACGCGGCAATATAGCTTTGAGGTGATATTGTTGTTATTGCGGCTGATACGGAGGCAGTTCAGCGGACTGTCAAAGAATTTCCACACATTGCCAATGTGTGCGAATAATTCTGACAGTGTTTAGTGCCTTGCCGGAAGCTGTATCACGTCTTGTGCTACTGTTTTTTTCTACTTTGAGGTCGAGCGGCATGATCAGAATTACAGGAGCGTGCTGAGGATACTGTACTACAATCCAAGTCGCGTACGTACGAGGTGAAGAATAATCTAAAACTTAGGTAGCGTTCACTTCCCTCGACATATGTTAACCAATCGCGAAGCCCGACCAAACTTTATTTAATATACTAACATAGAGTTACTACTTGCTAGTCTGATAAGAACAAAGGTATCGAGTACATAGAGTCTTGAGCCTTAACCCACCTTCCGCTTATGGAATGACATGACATTCTCCGTATACACGCCAGCCATACTATACAATTGTAAAAAACTTCGGAGTTGTTCAACATCAAATAAAGACGACAAGCCTTTTGTGTGACAAGTCATTGGCATCACACCGTAATCAGTGCAATCATTATAGTAGGTGTAACAAAAACAAGCCGAATCGCCAATATTGATCAGAACTGCAGCAGTGAGTGACCGGCCAAAAAGTTAAAAAAACACCCACACGACAGTATTTCCCGCCTTCCTTCGCACGCCGCGGGACAATACATTGTTTGTTATCTCACGCATTTATTTGTCGATTTTTTTTATAAAAAAACAAAAAAAACAGGCTGGAAAAATTGAAAACAAATCGTGGGTTGTTATGGACTTGGCTTATGTTTTACTCATGACTCCTTGAGTTAAGAAGACTTTTGCTTTTTTGGTTTTGTTTTAGTAAAACCTAACTGACTTTGAATCAAATTGAGAGTCTGCGACGAAACTTTGAAAGTGTGCGTCCTACGGACGATAGTCCGTTCACTTTCTTTCTTCTCTATAGGTTCATGAGTGTGTGCAGTATTTACTATTTAGTCCACAGTGCATTGCTAAGATCAATCCGTTAATAGTATACAGAATATAGAAACGAAATTCTCAAATTTGCACTCAACATGTAAACCTAAATTATTACGAAATGGACTATAAGACAGATATTGACCAATGAATATCTTGTATACAAAACCTGACGGGCGGGTCCGCCGGGTTTAAGACAAATTGAAGGCTATATACAGAATAAAGGTTTAGCGGAAACGTTTACTTATTGGAAACGTTAAAACGGGAAACTGAATGAGGTTAGGTGCATTGCTGCCATCACTGCCATCAGGGCCATGACGCCATGTTTCAATTTGAATTTGACTATTTGTGTACTGTTTCACAGTGCCAAGGGCACGCGGTCACGCGAATCTCTGCACACAAAAAGCATGAATATTCCAGATTTCAAGATAAACGTATCACTATCCAGTACCGAGTATTCACATGTGCCAAATATAACCTTTTTTATTTAAAAAAGTGGACATCAAGTGAATCACACCGTGAGAATTATAAATATTATATAAAAAGAGCCTCTTTTATTTTAAACTTATTATAAAAAAATTAGGGTTTTAGGGTTTTAGCTTAGGCCTATGCTCTACGTCAACGACACGCGAAACATGGCAATCCGTCGAAAACTGGCTTCACAGCAATCATTCAAACACAGCAATTCAAACAAACACACATAACCTTACTACTAGCTATATGTAACCTAGGTGTAATAGTACTGTAAACAGTCGTTTAGATAGTTAGTTAGCATTAATTTGCATTAGTTAGCATGTCAGGCAATCCATTAGAAGTAGGGAACTCTTCACCGGATACGGTAAGGCGTAACCAACATAGGAATCAACATTCCTACTCCAGGATATTACCTGCATTGCATGAACATGCGCATGCACAGAATATCGAGCATAAGAATTTCGATACTTCGAATAATGTTTTAGACAACAAGATTTAATGGATTTCTTCAAGGGGATGCAATCGCAACAATCGGCATTTCACGATAGTTACATACCAGCAGACGATAGTTATGCTAGAGCTGACTACAACGTTAAAAGATGGGATCCTATATATTACACACCATCATAAAACAACGGTCAGCGATATAATGCCGAGAAGTATCAGTCCTACACAGATAGACACACCGCACACAGATGAAGCATCTCAATCTCGAAGTACAACGAATGGAGCAACCAATTCACATACATAGTTAACAAAGCGTAATGTAATAAGTAGATCATAATGCACCCTATAAGCCTATTTAACCCTACAACCCAGGATGTTTTCAAAAAAATATTATAAAAGTTGTATGTTTTCAAAACAAAATTTGAAAAATTGGTTTTTTGAAATAAATATGTGGCATTTTGAAACTTATGAGTGTCTGTTTCGGATCGGTTTTACTCATTTCTGTGCTATTCATTCTGGCTTCATATCTAAATGACCAGAGTATATCCAAAAGATAAAAATAGAATAAAAAATAATTTCCTGATTTTTAAGGGACAAAAGCTATGTCGAAAATCACTGACAAAGCAAAGAATACTGAATATAGAGGGAACTCTCTGCTACTCTAGAGAGTAGAGAGAGAGTAGTAGGAAAGTAGACTGAGAGGAAGAGTCTCATTTGTATCCTGGAACTCCAGGACTCAACAGGAGTCAGGAGATAAAAGAAACAAGAAAAATTTAGGAATCATTTACCACAGGAGCTTACTCACTGCACTCCTCTGGTCTGCTGGTTAGACCTCAGAAGTTCAGAGAGTCAGAGACGCATTAGTGGATTGAGAGAACTGAGGGACTGATACTGGCTGAGATCTTTACTCCTCCTGAATCCTTATCAGCCAATTTTCCGTTTTGGTTTCTAAAGAAATATCAAAAGTTGAACGAAAACGCACACGCTAGCTGGGAAAAAAATACATATTTTTACTATTTACCTGGGAGGCTGTGAGGGCGTGAGGCTGTATCAAAATTTAAAAAAAGACTAAACCAACACGCTATTTTTCATGACCCTCTGAAGTCTGAGAGTATATGATAAATGACAAAATGTTCCACGGATCCTTTTTTTTGTCCACTTTTGAAATATACATTCAACGTTTAAAACGTTTATTGGATCTCTATTCTACGTTGCAACGTAAAACGTTAAGAGTTCACCTCTGAAACCTGAGTCAGACGGTCAGGAGTCAGGACTTCAGAAGTGCAGAAGTTCAGAAGTTCAGAAGTTCAAGACTTCAGGCCTTATTTACATTATGAGGCCTCATCTGAGTCATCAGCCCTCATTCTGTGAGGCTTGGGGAGTTGGACTCTGAGGACAATATTTACATTTTTACGGGCTTGAGCAGTAGAAACCGTATATTTGAGGTGCTCCTAAATGGGGTCCACCCCCCCTCCCCCCTCGGATTTTGGACTGAATGCCTGAAGTTCAAGAATCGAGACCAGCAATCAACCCTAATTTAAGTCTCCAGTCTCCACCTAAGCTCATTACGTAATGTGGGTACAGAATATAATAGTTTTAACGGAAAACCGTTTGAGGTTAGGTCTCCACTGGCAATTCTGAATTCTCCGTAGACTGAAAATTTTATGAGAATCGTTGAAAATTGAATAGAATGAGAGAGTGCTAAAAATGGTTTGATTTAGCGAATAAAACCCGCTTTACTACTCTATTGTATAATCAGTAAAATACTTGCTCTGAACGTTCAACAAACACATTCTCTAGATTCCTTTCGACTCGCTCAGTACTCATTTTATTGTACTCACTTATTCATGCTCTTTTCTGAGTTTCTGTCCCTGCCCTCAGTGTCCTGGCCTCTGGGGCGGGAGTCTCAGGCTCTCTGCTCTCTCTGAGTATGGTGTCTTACTGTCTTTGGTCATTGGTGGGAGTTTGTCTGTTTGAAGTGTACTCAGTACTCACTACTACTCTAGAGAGAGTAGTATATTACAAATACTTTTTTTTAAATAAAAACGTTTTGTTGTCGAATATATTCACGGCCCTCTGGATAGGGTCTCGAGAGGAAATCAAGGTTTCTCTCTACAACATCGAAAATTTAGCAGTGACCTAAATCCAGAGGGCCGTGATATTTTGATATTTGATAGCTACAATAAGCTTTGACATTAGTCCTCTGAAAGAGAGAAATCTAACGAGAGTGGACACTAAACGAGGCTTTTTAACGTGATTTTACTACATATAGGTTGTAGTACTTCTATTGTAGCTACAGTACTAGTCACAACTCACAAGTCACACGGGTTCACGACACTTCTACAGTACGTATTTTGTACGCTCTATAAATAATATGCAACACTGATTTAGCAGCCTTTATATTCTTGCGCATTTCCTCGGTGGTCATAGACTCGTAGCTAGTTATTAGCTACAGCTGTGATGTTTATACACTAGTGCCAGGGCAGTCAGGCTTCAAGAGGCTTCAAGGCAAATATTATATATAAAAAACAAACAAAGACTGTTTGGTAATTGGTATGTAAGTATGTACATAATCTGTAAATCTGTACGTACGAATTAAAAAATATATAAAAAACAATCGGCTTGACGCATATGCCACCTAACTATATCTGCCAAAATATGGGCGACTACCTGATAAATGAAATGAACTTTTGCAGTTTTGGATCCGGTCCAATGCATATTTAAAAATAATATTTTGAAATTGTCGTTTTAGAAAAACCAAAATAAATACGGTATACGTAAAACTTATATAATTGAGCGCTTTATCGTAAAAAGTAGTATTTACGTTCTCAGCTATCTAGCTTGTCGTCGTTATGAGGCCTGTATGCAAAGACCGACTATATTACAATATGAACTAAATACAATAGTGTTTCTTTTCTACTCATCTCTACTCGATAGAGTAGAGAGACTGAGAGAGCCAGTCAGACAAAGTCACAGTTTGAACTTTTTATCCTATAAAAAACGGGGGAAAATAGTATTTGAAATTATTTCTGAAGATAAATAGTGTCTGCCAGTCTGCCGGTCTGCCGGTCTGCCGGTCTGCCGGCTCTCCTGTGGCCTGTGGGAATAATTTTGAAGAGTATTTATAGACTAATGACTCGAATAGTATTTCCAAAAAAAAAATGGATGTTTGAACTGTTTTCAGACAACCTATCCATGTACTATGGGGACACGATTTTAACGAAGTAAACCTATTAAATTAACCTAACTCACTAAATCCGGATTTGGATATAGTTCCAATATATTTTAGTAGACTTTTTTGAAAAACATTTCAAAAGAATTTTGCGAAGGCGCCGTTGATAGGCTCTAATGGATCATGCAGTGAAGCATTGATGTATGATTAGGATTGTGCACTTTTCGACCGTGCCATAGGTCTTTGGATTTCCAGGTCACATATTAGCAGTTTGAACCTTCCAAGGGTTCTTATATACAAAATATGTAAGTGTTATAAGTACAGAACCCATCATTATGGCCTAGATGGCTTTTTATACTTGCTTAAAATCGCCATTCATGTGGGTGCCTGTCAATCAATGACCTCCATTTGGTGTGCGTATTCAAATATATAGCTTTTTTATGGTTTTCAGACCTTCTTTATACTTACATGTCCATAATTAAACTATAATAGTGTGATTTTAATCGTTTGTGGGTGAATATGTAGTGAATTTTGACAAAAAGGTCAGGAATTGAGATTCATGTGCAATTGACTGAACGGCACATCAAATGCTCGATTTTAGCAGCTGTAGGTTGTATTACCGTTATAAGAATGCATATACGATCTTTTTTGGACAAAAATTGTACGTGACAACATTGAAACTTTACTAATTATGTATATTTCGACGCAATAATCGCGTTTTGGAGGGTGTTCTACTCGTACTACGAACTTGACGTCTTCGCAGATCATAATATTGCAAAAAAAAAAAAATTGAATAAATAGAAATCCGGATTTAGCTAACCCGGAACGCTTCGTTAATACCATCCCGATTTTATTCCCTTCTTGGTAGATGGATGGGTGTTGAAACTTTGAATTTCCATTTGGGGTATTTTTTTTTAAATGAGTTCTGAATCCACTAGACCAGCTGACTCCTGAGTGTACTGACTCCTCACATTTTTATAAATAAATATAAAACAATACATTCAATTTTACTTATGGACCTATGGTGTACTTGTGCTCTTTTTCTAAAACTATAATTATAAATTAAAAACATAACAAAATAAATCAATAAGAATATATTTAAATAAAAGTTGAACGTTTTGCGTATACTTTTTAATATATAAACGTTGCAACGTTTTATGCTAATTTATAGCCTGAAAATTTTCATAATTCGGCCTGGATTGATACACCTATTTCTATAATTTGGCCACGAAAGGCAACACCGACCAATGAAAAATGAAGTACCTAAAAGATTGCTTTCAATAAAAATATGAAAAACGAATTTATTATCAGCGATGGCCGATGTGTCATCAACTGTCAATTTTAGCAACTGACCGACACATATAGATTGGCGGGCTTAATGTGGCGCCCAGAAACAGGTCTGCCTATCTGACCTGGAGAATGACCCGTTCGTTGTGGGATGTGGCCATGTGGGGCCTTGGGCGATAGGGGGTGGCGTGGAAGGGGATATAAATTTTACTCTACACTGTCTACACTCTACAGTCAACAAGTGAGTCAACTCTGCACTCTACAGATTAAATCTATTAGGCAGTCAATATCATTATCTCTGAGGAGTGAATAACCATATTTATAAATATATTCTTATGTTTTGTATTTGTTTGTTTGTTGGTTTTTGTTTTTTGTTTTTTTTGTTTTTTTAAATATACTCAAAATATCAAAAGTACAAAAATACTCTATAGACAATAGTCCATACTCCCATTTATTTTTTAAATACTCATTTCTATATATACTCTGAATACTAGAGAGAGAGTCATAGACTCATAGAGGCTTCTATAACGACGTTCATACTTCATAGGCAATTTTAGGGCTCCACAGCTTCACTTTAGAAAGTGGGGTTTTTTTTCTTCGGTTTGTAACTGTATGAGTTTCTCCTGATATTTCACCTTTGTTACACATATTTTATGTGATATATCAGGAGTTTGATCGCCGACAATTGTCACAAAACAGAACGAAGTGTTACACGGCTATAAAATTTTAGTAAATTCACCATGTCCAAACCCGTGACTAGTGGTTCGTGTATTTCACTCAAAACTGCTGTCGGTATGCCCGTCTGTGCGACTATCGAACATTCAAAACCTGCTTCCAAACCCATAAGCAGACTTATGCGAACACTTAGTGCCCCTTCTTCTGTCAGTTCACGAAAATTCAAATGCAGAGATATGCCTGCAGCCGGTTCCAAATCAAATAGAGATGTATCAAAACTAGGTGACCTTTCAGAGAGTACCAGCAATATTGACAAAGTTTTGAACGACGAATTTGAGTTTGACACATGGCAATCGCATCTGGGACGAGGTGCTATTGAGAGCTGCACCACAATATTGCCAATACTAGAAGACTGTGAACGAACCTCAGATAAAGAACTGGGACAGGAGTTAAAGGAGTGCGATCGAGTCCCAGAGAACAATCTGAGAAGAATGTCAGCTCCCAATCTTATCCGATTTGTCAGAAAATCTCTCAGAAAGACTTTCCACAGTAATTATCATGAAGTTGGTCACACAACTCTTTGTGAAGGAGAAGAAACGACGTTCAAACACTTCAAACCTATACATCCAAAGCGCCAGAACGTGTTATCTACCACTGCGTGTGGCGTTGAGGAACAGCAGCCGGGGTTGCTAGAGTTACTGACCTCAACGGACTACCGAGGCAATTTGCTGCGACAGCGGCTACTCAAGTACTCGCGGGAACAATACTGCGAAGAGAATTTGTTATTTTTGCAAGATTTTCTCAACCTGAGTGAGGCAAGTATTAACGGTGATGTCAGTTCCAAAAGTCAACATTTGCTAGATACCTATATAAAGGATGCCGCCATTTCGCAGATCAATATTTCCGGCTCGATGCGGCAGGCAGCAATCACATCAGCCGAAAAGGGCGAAGTTTCAGCGCTCAGTGAATCGCTAGCACAAATAGCCCAACAAACCACAAGGAACTTCAGCATTGGAGTGTACAAGCCATTTTTGAACAGCTTAAATTACAGATCGAGCCTTTATCATATTGAGAATTAATTATCCGCACCCGACATTTTAAGATTCCCTATATGTCCAAAAAATAAATATATATATATATATATCTGGAATTCATAAATAAGCTTGTAAACCGGCCTTCCTCGTCTTTTAAAGAATAAATGCTACCACCATTGTATGTTGAGAAAGTATACGCGCACTCGTGAATATACTGTTCGTATTGGAGAAGTCTGAATCATCTGTGGTGGCTTCTTTACATGGATTGCTTGTAGCAACCTCCGTGTGTCCAGCAGTAAAATTGTCTATTATTGCACGCTCGAGTCGTATAAACATAAATTAAGAAAGAAGATAACAGTGACGGAAATTACTCGTCTGGACTCTAAATATCACCTATCTGTTCATCTCGTATTCATGAGTCACATCGTACATTTCATCAATAAATGTTTTGGCAATACTTATATGATATTAAAAAGTCTCGGCAGCCATGGACAACGCCTGGAAGGTAATTTCATGCTGGATCACAACAGTATGTTTGAAATACTCTTAGGTAGATATCACAGACGAACCATCCGCATGAAGGTCGGAATATGACGTTTAGCGAATAGGAATTGTTACACACGCCATGTGGGCACAAATTGGCAGGTACACACGACTATCTCGATTGGAAACACAGCAGCAAAGGTGAATGGAGAAAGGCCTCTAGCTCAAAAAAAAATCGGCCATTCTCATTCATTTCAAGTGTAAATAGTTTTTATTATAGTGGCTTGATATCTGGAGGGTTCGGAATGCAATTAACGCCACAATAGAGATCGACCTCTCTTTGCAAAGTAACTTATATGACAGAGGTATAATAGATTTACTTGAGGATTGATGGAACGGTGCCCGTTACTAGCCGACCATTATGACAATCTTGATATATGCAACAGCTTGTATTATCGGGGGCCTATAAACAAAAATGCTATTAGTCTCAATTGTTTTTTTCATCATTATTCTTGAATACAGACAAATCATCAGAACACTTAACTATGTGATATTTAGTGTTATTACACGTACCGAGGTCGGGTCAGCATTGTGCCGAGTCCGTTTCCTACAACATACGATGGTATTCACCAATTGTATAAGGATTGTCTCCAATTCAAGCACTGCACAATAATATATATGTTGAGGAACATGCGAAAAAAAAATCTGAAGATAATATATTTTGAGGAATAGGCGATAAGAAACCCCAGGATAATATATATGCCGAGGATTAGGCGATCAGAAACAAAAAAATATCATACGTGCTGAGGACTAGATAAGAAACCCCAGGATAATATATATGCTGAGGATTAGGCGATCAAAAAAAAATTTATCCTACGTGCTGAGGATTAGGCGATAAGAACCCCTAAGATAATAAATATGCTGAGGAACAGGTGATAAGAACAAAAAATAACATATATGCTGAGGAACAGACGATACAAGAAACTCTAAGATAATATGTATGCTGACGAACAGGAGATAAGAAACCCCAAGATAATAAATATGCTGAGGAACAGGCGATAAAACCCCAAGATATTGTATACGCTTAGGAACAGGTTATAAGAAACCCCAAGATAATGTACATACTGATTGAACAGGCGATAAAAACCCCAAAGATAATATATATATGCTGAGGAACAGGCGATAAGACACCCTAAGATAATATATGCTTAGGAACAGGTGGTAAGAAACAAAAAAAATCATATATGCTGAGGAACAGACGATATAAGAAACTCTAAGACAATATATATGCTGACGAACAGGCGATAAGAAACCCCAAGATAATGTATATGCTGAGGAACAGATTATAAGAAACTCACAGACATCTAGAGAATAGGTCACATATTGGCGAGAAAGAGTTGTCTCAAAGGGTAAACAACAATTGATTTCCACTTCATTCCAATAGGAATATTCTACACCTAGTATTCTTTAATATTCATATTGAGCAAACTGCTCTTTTTTGTATACAAAACATGTTATTCTCTAGAACAAGGACTCGCTTGCTAGACTCAATCAAATTCGGAATAGCTCAGAGCAGATCTACTGAAAGTTCAACAGCTCCACATCGAAGATGAGTGTGGCGGCTGGTGGGATTACACCAGGGATACCACCTGGGCCATAGGCATGTCCAGACGCGCAGATAAGGATCGCTTGCTCACTGAGAATTGTGACCAAATTTGATGCTGTGAGTGAAGGCATGGGCGTGGAGTGACACAAGACAATATTATCAAATACATGCTATACGAAGTCGCGTGGGCCTACTTAATGAATCTGGTGGTTGTCACGAATATAAATAAACATGTGTGTGTGTTAAAATGATATGTATTAGGTTTCTGCCGGGCGAAGTTCTCGGAACAATGCGCCGAGCGTACCCACGTAGACTCTCGCCAGAGTCTCGGATGTATTGAGGATAGTAGATACACGCCTGTACACGGCCGTACGTACACTAAGACCAAACACAGTGCAGCGCATAATGACTTAACAAGTGAACATACCCCTTCTTCATGGTAACGACGCCCTCTGCATGGATCCACATCCAGCACAATCGGGTTAGACCAGCAGCGAAAATGTGGCGGTTGAGAGGAGAAAGTTAGAAGTACGTCACATGCATTCAAGACATACTAGTGCATTGTTTACACGTTCAATGTGCTACGTTTATTGTCGGTGTATAGCCGACGCGCAGAGCCTCGCAGCTGCTCACTCTTGAATAGGGCGACTGGAGATTTGTGTTTGATTAGACCTAGCACGCCCCGGTATGAGATATATCCGAACTAGCAAAGGCAAGAGTGATACGCGCATCAATTGATAATACGCCTTTCAATGGCACGATCATTTAATTCTACGGTAGAAAATAAAAACATCAAATGCGCGGAAAACTGCCAACTGAGTGTATATGCATCAAGGACAGGTGTGACGAACTTCAATAGATACCGAGTGCTGAACTCCGAAGATGTTCACAAATGTTGTTCATAAGAAACCTATCAAGCAATACAAGATAGGATATCTTGGCAATTCGATATGACAAAAAGGTATATTTGCGGCCTAAAAGAGCTCAACGGGAACACACATCTGATCGATTCAGCGCGACATATATATTGTGCACTTCCTCCGGAAACTTGGTTCCTTATTAGTATCAACTAGCTATGCCTATATACACCACGAGAACTACATACCGTCCCAGCCCTTGATGACTTGTCCTACTCCCACCTGGAATCTGAAGGTGCGTTGCTTGGTTCTACTAGAATCGAACACCTTACCATTGGTCAGAGAACCAGTGTAGTGCATCTCACACTGTACAGTTAAAAAACCCCATCGAAATTAATAATTAGTACTGACCAAGCGTCAGACTGAGATAAAGTGAAAAAATTGCCAAAACAACCCAAAAAATGAAAGAACATGTACATATTTGTATATATATTGCTCGTGTATAGCAATGCGAATTAATATACCTTTATATCTATATATCGATATATCTGCATATCTTTATATCTATAAATATATATACATATATATACATAAATAATTACACATATAGATACAAATACCAATACAAATACACCCACATCTATATATATATAAATATATATAGATAAGGTGTTGATATACATATATACATATCAAGATATCAATACATATATATATGTATATGTGTATACATTGAAAAGAAAGAGAGAGAGATATATATATATATATATATAGCAATGTATAAATGCATTGATATACATGTGTGAAATATAGATATATAGTGATATATATATATATATATATATATATATATATATATATATTATATATTATATNTATATNTNTATNTAATNTATATATATATATATATTA
>NW_014039580.1:4828-13926 GCF_001186125.1 Sphaeroforma arctica JP610 | reverse complement strand
TATATATATAATATATATATATATATATATATACTAGAATATCGACGGAGTCAGTGCAACTACTTCTCAAGTCGTCAAAAATAGTTATACTTTCATTCAGAACACAAATTATTGCCCAAACTATGACTGGATACAAATAAATTCTAAATGCGCTCCATCTTGTTTTATATTAACTAACCTGTGCTCCAGGCTGCGGAGTAGTACCATTGCCTTCCTTCAACACGACCTTGACGAACCCAGACTCCTTGCCTGAGTTGATGTCGGCTACGGCTGCTGCCACTTGAGGGTTATCCATTGCGTTCGACATGTTCTTCTTGCTCGATCCAATTCCCATTGATTTATCGCGTGTTGTGTGCGACTGTGTTGAGCGAGTGATATGTATTTGTTTACAAAGGGGTTCACATCTGTGAGAGTAAATATAATTAAAGTTTAAAACGCGGTGGAATTTTAAGTTGATCAGCACTTAAAAATACAGTCTACAGTTCTACACACACTGACACAGGTCTATAATACACTACAACAGCCGACAGCAGTGTTTTACATTTTTATCATTATTGAATATTTTCACCAAATCTGAGGTAAATATATCGCAAATTAACAAACATTCGTTTCAAATTCTGTAATTGCTGGTTCCGTGGGCAGTTTGACACATAATAAAGAACCAATGAGGTTGCAAATATAAACTCGAATGGTACATGCGCTAAAATAACATATGACGAAATAGTCAAGTGGTCACTCTCTAAGGTTTAGAGTGTTAATTCTACTGAATGATGTACAATATACTTTTCAGGAAGGGCATACATTTGCGGTATACATCCGTACTTCAACATATCATACAAAACGTAGAGACATCGTTGCCAAGCCTCCACAAATGAACTGGTGTGTATGATCATACGCATACTTAAAGGAGACGCAAGACAAAGAGAAATATGTCTAGCCTACCCTTATAATATCTGGTCTGCGAGGTAGCGTACCTATACACGAAAGTGCCCAAAGTCGTCGACCAGCAAGCACACACGAAAGTCTGTACGTTGTGAATCCGGCTCAACACTACACATGAAAGTGATCCAATACACCCACATCCATTTACCCGCCGACACGAAAGTGTGCAGTACACTTACTTTAAGTACGGGTATACTATAAGTACTTACACGCTGAATTGGTCTCACAAGCACCTACTCACACAACTATACGGACTCTAAAAGTGCGTGTGCTATAAATGACTATTTATAGCCACACACTCAATAGGTGAAGAGTTAGTAGTGTTCGAGTCATGAGCGAGATGCGTCGGAATTACCCCTATACAGCATGTTATAGCAGGTGCGGCTACTTTGATCCTTATATCTAGACTAGGTACAAGTACTCGAGCGTGCTGGAAGACTTTAGTCATGCTATAATATATATATGTTTAGAATCCTTGGTCGTCTCAAACCACTATGAACACTTGGGGTGATTTACCCTGAACGTATATGTAACCTAATGCTGCAAGATATGCACTCCTTAATTGATATGTATATTGCTTTGAATATAGCCCTTTGGATGTATACCACGCCACTGTCAATATACGTCCTACATCTCCGTGTGCGTGCATTACGCAGTTGCGTTACGTGTGTGGCACCTGAGTTACGTGTGAAGACAACTACGATCGACCATGTGAGCCTCTCGCACTAACTCATTGTTTTAACGTGGGATATGTCTTATGAATTCGTAGCAACGAAGCCATGTTGTTTCCACAAGTGTACTCGCTTAAAATGCAGTTCAACCTACGTGCTGTGGCCGCATTATAGTGTAGTTGTCACGTTCCTACTAAGGACTGTACTGGAATTAGACCCCCTATATACCCCCTGTAGACCCCCGCGATCATTCAATAAAACGAATAATACTGTATGCAGTATAAAGCCATATGTATGCCAATCGCAGAGGGATGTGGTGCTGTGCATTGGGAACATGCGTATCTATTTACACTCCGTCATAAACTGTGCTCACACAGACTGCGGGTAGATCTGGCGGAGGTGTTGCGAGAGCCGCTCGATCTGTGCGAGTATGTTCTATGTAATCTTTTGTGTACTCTGAGCTGGAATGTATACACGCTTTGGTGTTTATGTTGTGAAGAGTTTCGTTGCCCGGCTACTTCCTACTGGGATTTCGTACACAGACTACCTGAGTGGTTCACAAGTGTGTGTTGTTGTGCATATAACAGTGCTATGGGCGTCATGACGACTTATTATATATTACTTAATTTCGGTAGATCAATTGTTGCCAATACCCGTCGTAACATTAACTTTGGGAACGTTTATAAAATAATTGGAATTATAATCAAACTCAACCTGTGAGATAGAGCGCGCTTAGCCGCTCCCTTCAATCGATACTGACGAGTATGAACGCGAAGTTTATGCCCTTCACTAAACCTCAGCCGTGTCTATGAGACCTGTTGTGCCTCTTGAGTGATGGAGAAAGTTTTCGGGTGCATATTGTAGGAGAGTGAGAGTACTGACTATAATAAACGTTTCTGATGAGTGTGAACGCGAAGTTTATGCCCTTTAATAACCCTCAGCCGTGTCTATGAGACCTGTTGTGTCTCATGAATGAAGGAGAAAGTTTTCGGGTACATATAGTAGAAGAGTGAGAGCACCGACTATAATAACCGTTTCTGATGGGTGTGAACGCGACTTTTATGCACTTTAATGTCCCTCATCCGTGTGTATGAGACCTATTGTACATGTTAAGTGATAGTGAACGTCTTCGGAGAATATAGTAGGAGAGAGAGAGAGCACTGTTTATAACAACCGATTACGATCTAGGCGGTTCGCCTCGTGTGACAGGACTTGCTTGTGTTTTATTAAGCTACTCCTCACTGCACAAGGGCGAGAAACACACACATAAGCTACATACATTGTGTATCCCATAATCTCTCCGTAAAAGACATCATCCTTCTCCTCATAGTTCGCTACACCCCTCCCAACATTGTCGTATGGAAGCAAAGATGAAAGTACTTTGAGCCATTATGCTGACTATTCACAAGACGCAGTGTTCTCGGTAGCTTGGCTGTGTAGGATTGATTGTTGTTCTGTATGCTATCAGCATTTTTCAGATAAGTCGGCACTACACAAGCAATCCCTTTGACGCTATAACCACAGCATACACATCCCACTCAATACGTGTCCGGGTATGGTGCCTGATAGTGGAGGATGCATTTCTAGTTGGTCACTAATACTCCATGCGACTATACGCACAGTGACAGATTAGTCTGCGCTACTAGTTAGACACCCAATCCTTGGCGTTCTTGTGTTGCGTGCTACTGTACCGTTTTCTAACCGCGTCCAGAACACACCCCTGTATGTTGCCTCGCTGCAGTGTTGTTCACACACTTGGCTGCCTTCTAGAGTGTGTTGTGGTGATGTAGTGTTGTTCGCACACTTGGCTGCCTTCTAGAGTGTGTTGTGGTGATGTAGTGTTGTTCGCACACTTGGCTGTGTTCTAGAGTGTGTTGTGGTGATGTAGTGTTGTTCGCACACTTGGCTGTGTTCTAGAGTGGGTTGTGGTGATGTAGTGTTGTTCACACACTTGGCTACCTTCTAGAGTGTGTTGTGGTGATGTAGTGTTGTTCGCACACTTGGCTGTGTTCTAGAGTGTGTTGTGGTGATGTAGTGTTGTTCACACACTTGGCTGCCTTCTAGAGTGTGTTGTGGTGATGTAGGGTTGTACACACACTTGGCTGTGTTCTAGAGTGTGTTGTGGCGTCGCAGGGTCATGCACGTATAGCCCACACTTCATAGTCACACGCAGTTCCCTTGCACCGGGTGAGCGGGTATCATCTCATATGTCTTGCTTCGAATACCACTACACCAACTCTTGTTCGAGTACACAGCTCACCTCGTATCTTTCTAATGGCAGTGGCACTCCATAAATTGACACCACTCCGTGTTTATGTATATGATTCAACGTGCACCCTACACTCACGGCATGTACATTGACAGCGTTTCACACGTTTGAATGCGATTAAACCATTTATCATTGCATCCTTATCCCCTGTAGTGCCTCTCCTAGGAATGACAACTTGTTAAAGTGGGCTGTGGTGCTGCAGGGTCCCCCACACACTCCCTATGCGTCTGGTATATTCTTCGTGGACATAACCTTCACTGACGATTTCCCATTCCGCGCCCCAAAGGTATTGTGTGCAGCGTGTGCTGCTGATGAATTGTATCACACAACAACAAAAATTTATTGTGGGTCTCAATCAAATTGTTTTTTGAAACCTCTACGCGTGCAAACCAACAGGGATTTGGTAGTAGCTTCATATGCAGTTCCGCCCAACAGAAGAACTAATTCTTGTCGATACCATTCCTTTGGTACGATCGCTTCATCCTTGTTTGGTGACAATAGCACTAGGGCAAATCATGGACGTATGCATACCCTTAGTGTCTCAGTGAGTGGTCATCTTTGATCCTATCTCGGACTTTGATTGTTTCACCACCTGCACTGCAACCGCTCGTAGAGCGTATTTCTATTCTCCTGTATGTTCACGTTGGTATTCGCCACTAAGGCGGTGGTCATACTACTCTACGTGCCAAAGTCGGAGTGGGTTGGAGATGTCAACCACGGCGGTGAGCTTCAACACAGTATGCATATGGGCTGTATACCCCGGCAAATACTGATGTGCTGCGTATTGTGTGTGGTCAAACTTATCAACAAGTCTATTCGGGACATTGTAGATATATTACGGCCACATGTGTTCTCAGTATCTACAGTATATCTGCATGTGAGGAGAATACTATTCAGAGGGAGTGATCACAGCGTATTATGATGATATGTATTTCTATTACAGTTTCTCTTCATATGAGGAGAATACTATTCAGAGGGAGTGATCACAGCATATTATGTTATGGATTTCTATTAAAGTATATCTTCATAAGAGGAGAATACTATTTAGAGGGAGTGATCACAGCATATTATGTTGATATGTATTTCTATTACAGTATATCTTCATATGAGGAGAATACTATTTAGAGGGAGTGATCACATCATATTATGTTGATGTGTACTTCTATTGGTGAAATATACACCACTTTGTGACCAATTTATAACCCATCTCTCTGATGCCCTGTTGAAGTGTCTCCTCCAGCGACTACATTTCGCACGGCACGCGAACGTCACATGTGGTTTAATCTCGTAGCATCAGTGCTTATTTGAGTCTCCTTACAGTCGTGTCCAAATGGATCATGGTTATTTCTGTATCTAGGGTGTAATATAATCGTGCTGCGTCATCTATCATTAGACGAGAGTCGGCTGCAATCTGATGATGAGAGAACGATAGAACCAGCATGCGAGAAAAAAAAGACCTTCGCTAATTCACAAAAGCAAAAATGCTGTCGATTCATAACAAGAAGAAATCTGTGTACTCAGTGCCTAAGTACTATGAGAGAGAAGTGCATCAGAAAGAACCCCAACGCGGTGTGGTACATATCTGTTAATGAGCCATCGGGATATACATGTTATCCCTTGCATACATCAAAAATACAACGAAAATACAACAAACACGGCACACTAGAGAACACAGCACACATAAAAGAGTATGAAATGTGTACCAATACCAATTGCCCTCTTGTCCTACCCTCGGCAGGTTTATTTTCGGACCCGCATCTTTCATTGCAACGTGCGTGAGACTGGGGAGTGGGTGACGGGTGACTGGCGCAGTAGTATGAGTGTCAGGGATCTTCTCAGCAACCTCAGTGCTTCGCTGCGTTTGAACTCCGGTAAGGAGCATATATACACACTGTCAATAACTGCAATGTGCCCAAGTATCGCTATACTCCTTTCGTCATATGTATGTAACATATACGACACACTCACTTGCTCATTCCTGCTTGTCACTTGCCATCGCTTCACACACTGCCCTGTGCTTGCATTGCCCCTGACATCTTCACAGAGGTGGCCGAGTTCGCCGTCACGCCGCATATGCGAGACTTGTTTGTGGACGATAGGCCGATGTACGACCACATTGCCCGTGATCACACCAGGAGATTTGCAGCCTAGATACTACCACTCCAAGATATATGATACGGCTGAAGCTTTGTGATAAGACTGTCAACACTATCGAATCGTTGAACGAAATATATCTATTATAGAATATGTAGATTAGTAGATATATTCAACCAATGTGAAGTATGACCAGCTTCAGCATAGAGTACATCATCATCAGCGTATTGGCACTGAACAATCCAGCTCCACTTTGCGCCTTGTGATCCACCAATCAGGTGCAGCTTGGCCCTCAGACGGTTTACTGACAACCCTTTACACTCCAATATACAGCTTCTATCCTCACCCGCTGATTCGCTATAATAAGGGTGTTACACGTAGCCCAACTCCAGCGAGGTGTTGTCTTTCGCACAATTGGGCGATCCACGACATACTAGGAACCCCATCTGCTTCGAAACTCTAACCTGGTTGTACTATGAACCAATCGGTATCTATGAAACAGTTGGAGACTGTGAACTGTTTGGATTTTCACACATGGCCCAGCACTCTTCCTGTCTGCGCACTCTTCTAATCTGAATCTGTGGCCGACTACAGCGAAGCACCCACCCAGTCGCATCTCCGGAGCTGTGTGATGCCATTTACTAGAAGTGAACATGCGTCAGAGACATTGCCTACCATAGTTCTCTTGCCGACACAACGGCCTAACAATAGCAGTCGGTGATAGAACGCGTTCCAGCCGTGGCCTAACAATCGCAGTCGGTTATAGAACGCGTTCCAGCCGTGGCCTAACAATAGCAGTCAGTGATAGAACGCGCTCCACCCGTGGCCTAACAATAGCAGTCCGTGATAGAACGCGTTTCACCCGTGGCCTAACAATAGCAGTCGGTGATAGAACGCGTTCCACCCGTGGCCTAACAATAGCATGGTAATCGCCATTCCCTGCTGAACATGACTGGGGTGTTGTATTCCTTCTCGATGACACCCTAAAGGATCTGCCTCGGCCGGTCTGATATTCATGAAGTACAGAGTGTGTGGAGCCATCTCACAGAAGATAGCGCAGACGAAGTTTCCTGTTTGTCTACGGGCCTGTGAATAGAACGCGCACTGCTGGAGAATCTTGAAATCCAGCTCATCTAAACATTACGCTATGTGTAATCCCATGTAGCACCACTGTGAACAACCTACTAGAGGATCTGGCTGATGGGTGCACACAGTCGTAGCCTGATCAGATGATATGAAACACATTATTGTGAGCTCGTCCAAACCTACATGCCAACCACAGAAGCATCTACTAATCAAGAACAAGTTCAGAACATATACTTCGCTACAAAGCCTAGTACCTTTCACACATCCAACGTTTTGGTGTCAGTCTCGTTTTGGGGCCCTTCTATGATCTATCCATCCCTTAACTGTCCGATGTAAGCGCACCATTGGTATCCTACAATGCCATGTTGAACTATTTTCTGTCATCAACCAGCAATCCCAAAGTGTGATCGAAACGTGGTCACTGCCGGTATGACCTATTGATTATAAATGAATACATATGAACAATTCCCACATTGCTAACACGATAAGGAATGGAGACACATGGAGTGCTCAGTTTCGCCAGTCGAAATGCTTCAACCTGAACATCATGCATGTGTTTTCCAACTAACCGAATCATCTCGATTGATTAACAAACTCTTTTGTGTGGTATTCCTATGTACACAACGGTAGTGCGAAACTTCAGAAACCCAACGGAGGAGGCCATCCGTGGGGCTTGTACTCATGCAATTAAATATGCTGCCATGCGAACAAGTTGAATCGGTGACGCGTGTGCTATTCAAGGCTTAAGAAGGCGAGAAAATTGTGAGACGAGGAAAAGAGCCCTTGAACATGTTTGTCAGAATGCACAGACAGTGTGCATTCCGTTTATTTGGGTTGTCTCTTGTCTCTAAAAACAGTTGCATTGTATCCATGCACTAAAGAGTCTAAAGTATACTTATCAGCAGGTTCACTCATCCCCGTGCTGTTATGTTCACCTATGCTAGTGTTGATATGCGACATGCTTCGACCAACTATCCGGCAGCTACAAATTCCCAACTACTTCTCTTACGGTTAGGATATGGTTGAGAGCCGAAAAAACACGCATGAGCACCCTAGCACGCACTCGGAAACCGAGTACTAATTTCACTATCGACAATATCAACGAGCTTTGCATCCTCTGATGTACATGCATATATATTATATATATATATATATACGTATTGGTATACATATATATATATATGTATTGGTATACATATATATATATTTGTATTGGTATACATATATATACGTAATGGTATACATATATTCGCATTGGTATACATATATATACGTAATGGTATACATATATATACGTGTTGGTATATATATATAAACGTATTGGTATACATATATATACGTATCGGTATCCATATATATATATATGTATTGGTGTATATATATACATGTATTCGTAGAATACTACCACAACTTAATGTCCGCCAAAATCGGCCAGAGAAATATCTGGATTAGTAACAAAGTTGATCAACTCAGTCATGCCACGGTTCTTATGTGCCGCTCCAGTCGGGTACCATTTCTCACCCGCAATACGCTTGAGCTCGGGCAGCTTTGTCCAGGGAATCTGCGAGAAATCGTGGTGTTCTATATGGTATCCTACATTCAGAAAGTACTTGTTGGCTGGTCCGTAGTAGGAGTATGTGTGAGGCATGTATCCTCGGTTCTTCATCTCATCGGAACCGTCATGCACGTGCCTTTGGATCTGGCGAGCGTTGGCCGGGTGCAGACCCTATGAAAAGAAGAAAGACCGAAGATTAGTTAATATTTCAAAATAGAGATAGTTCCATACAAAAGAGATTGAATAATAATTGGTTGCTTTTTACACCGCGCATGTCAATGGGGACAAAGATGGACAAAACAGCGTATATTTTGTATACTGCGCATATATTCATACGACTAAATTATTAAAGAAAATGCACCGAACACTGCGATAAACACGCTGCCAAACACTGCCACAGGCATTATCCGATACACAGCACCCAAGCCCTACAGCAGACAGATGTGTTGCATAAATGAACATCACCACAGCGTAAATACGG
>NW_014039580.1:0-4808 GCF_001186125.1 Sphaeroforma arctica JP610 | reverse complement strand
ATATATACGACAAGGTTATAAAGGAGAAATGCAATGAACACTGCGATAAGCCCAAACACTACAACTGACATTATCCGATACACAGCACCCCAGTGCTACGACAAATGTGTTGCGTACTGCACAAACACGATGCTGATCTAATGCAGATAGCCAATCAACTTAAACGTGCACAACATCCAAGTCGAAGTGAAAGTATAGCAGATGACTATAGAACACAGCAACAGACGGTACGCGATTTGAAACCCCGCCGTAACAAGTACCATCAAAACATCCAATCAGTATACAGAAGAACGAATGATATTGCTTACCTGAGAGTTGAGTAACGAAAGCATCAGGAACACGAACGACGGCAAGGATAGGTAGAACGCAACAGCACCGAAACCCAGACAAGCGATCCAATTAGCGATTAAGAACCTGCGAGGTAAGGAGGAGGGATTAGTATTCATACATAATTGGTGCTAAACCAGTGTGAGGATATGCGATGGTTTACAAGGCATAGAGTACGAAGTAGGATGGTTTACAAGGTATAGAGTACGAAGTTGGATGGTTTACAAGGCATAGAGTATGAAGTAGGATGGTTTACAAGGCATAGAGTACGAAGTAGAATGGTTTACAAGGTATAGAAAACGAAGTAGGATGGTTAACAAGGTATAGAGTACGAAGAAGGATGGTGAAATATACATACAACTGCGAGATTCAGGATCATGAGAACGTAACGAGGAGTGGGGCGGGCTATCCAATCTAGCCATAGCTAACACGGCCAAAATAAGGCTAATGGGCAGCTAGGGGGTGTTTTGTTATAAGTTGAACAGCACACAGTGTTGTCTATTGAAGGTAGAAATGATATTTATACTCCGATATATTGAGCACCAATCACACAGCTGACTCTAACAGACCGTACAAAGACTGCCTTAAACGCCTGCAACTTGAGCATAAATGCGTGGCAAATGTATCATATGCCCTATAGCTGTAATGGCCAGGATTAGCAACTAGGACTAGCCTATTGTGCGTGAACAATATAGATATCATCCCCAGTGATGTAAGCAGACAAATGTTGCGTATGGCTTTACCACACTGTGGCTGAACTTACGCTGACAACATAACATAGGTATAAAACTTCGTTTTGAAGTTGCGCATTTGCAGCGAGACACTACTAAAACAGCGGACAAAGAGTCGATAGAACAATAGTACTATACAATATATACCAACTTGCAAATAGGACACTGGCATAATAAAAGCTTAACGAGCACTCGAAACCCTGAACAACGCATATCACCATATCGCGATACAGACCCTAGCACTACAACAACAATAACCTGCCATACGACAGTAGATACCAATACCAAGACAACCCAGCACAAGAAACGCCGCCATTGTAAAAAATATGTGCTAACAATATAAAGCAAATTGTACATACTTGTCAGTGCGCACGGGCAGTTTCATTAGACTTCTCGCAGGGAGGATGAGCATGTTGAAAAACAGCCAACAACCCTTCAAGAAACTGCTGTTTCCCACGAACTCCACTTCGAAGTTGGTAGGTACATCCACATCGAAGTGTTCACTTCCTAAATTCATGTGGTGGGCACCGTGGTGCTGTTTAAATATTTCGCTGATAGGCACACACATGACCATGTTGGTGATAATTGACAGGATGCGGTTGTATGCCGGGGTCTTCCACACAAGGAAGTGTGTTGCCTCGTGAATGAACACAAGCACAGCAGCGTTAAGATATGGCCCGGGTCCGAATCCAAATACAATAGCGAGCATATACGAGTTCCTACATAGATACGCCAAAGTGAGCATCACGGCAATAACGGCGTACGCATAGTACGCAGTCCTGGGCTCATTTCCGTAGAGCTTCTTGACCTCAGGGAACTCTTTGAGAATAGCCCTCTTTCGCTCCTGATGTATCTCGTAATCCAGTTTGGGCTTAGTACCGTCTACCTCGGCGAAACGCTGTTGATGTCTTTGCTCAGCAAGTGTAAGTGTGACTTTCTTAGGGTCCGTCTGGACAGTTTCTGAAACCTGACACATGATGTGTGACTGTAAGAATACGCGGAATTAGCACTGAAGTCGTTGCCACGGTAGTGTTACTGTCCGAATAGACTTGGTTGGGGTGGAGTATATATTGATATCAATAGTGATCACTCCGTCACACAATGCGATATGTACATGTGTGATTTAGTACACTACCAGTAGTTCGGTGTTCTACAACTCTGTGTGGCTGTGGCCTGGGAGGCTGAGGGTGACTGGTGCGAATTGAGATGAACACTAACGTTCGATTTGTTCTGTGCAATCCAATTTGAAAGGCGTAGTCCAAAACTCATTACGTTAGAGTATTTTAGTGTATACGTGAAGCGTAAATGCATCCAATTTAAATATAAGCATTCTGATATAAGTGGGGCAGCTAACCTATTATAAAATTTATCGGACTATATAATGCAATAGCTCTTATAAATTGCGCCTCATAGCCCAGTTATTGCACCCTTATGAACGTACAGAACCAAGAAGGTTGAGCATAAACGTGAAAGTAATGATTTATATACATTATAACGTAAAACGTAATGAGGCCAGGCGTTCTGTATAGAGTATAGACACAGTTTCAACGGCACTCAGTCTCAAGTCTACTCTCCAGTCTCAGGCCTCAGCTAGGCACAAAATGATGACTCATCCATTGATTGGTACAAGAGCGATGCATGGACCATGGCCGCAGTCCGGCTACTCCTTGCGGTCTACGGTGCTGCGCACACATTTCTCAATTCTCATCACCTCCCACTTATTATTTTATTACACAACAACAAGCCAGCCTGTAATAAATAATTATAAAGGAGCCACATTGTGCATAGCCTTCTTACTATTTTCACAAAGTCTCTTTCAAGGACTCCTCCAGTCCTCTCATTGACCTCACTCGAGAAACTCGACAGTCGACACTCGACAGTCGCCACTCGACAGTCGCCACTCGACAGTCGACACTCCAAGTCTCCATCGTCAAGCCTTAGTATGATTCAGAACTTCAGAAGGCTACATCCGCAAAAAAATTGAAAACTACGTTCAATTGTCCTTGCCCAGCATTCTACAATAATGATAATACTTCTTCTTTTTTTTTTAAACAAAATTACATATTGTGAATATCCGAGACTTCCGAGAGAGTGACCGACTCTCCGTTAAAAAAATACATAGCTTCAAGAATCAAGCATAGTCGCACCATACTACTAGTAGTAGAGAGAGTAAAGAGTGGACATATAAATACATATAAAATATAAAATTACATTTACTATCCAAATCCAATTCTCCAATTCTCCAATTCTCCAATTCTCCAACAAAAAAAAAAATTTACAATTATTATCCAAATTTCTCTCTCTCTGTGTCTCTCTCTATCTCTCTCTGTCTCTCTGTCTCTGTCTCTCTGTCTCTGTCTCTCTCTCTCTGTGTGTGTCTCTCTCTGTGTGTGTGTGTCTCTCTCTGTGTGTGTGTGTCTCTCTCTGTGTTTCTGCTCTCTCTCTCTCTCTCTCTCTCTCTCTCTCTCGTCTGTCTCTCTCTCTGTCTGTCTCTCTCTGTCTCTCTCTCTGTCTCTCTCTGTCTCTCTCTCTGTCTCTCTCTGTGTGTCTGTCTGTCTCTCTCACCGTCTCTCTCTCTGTCTCTCTGTCTCTCTGTCTCTCTGTCTCTCTGTCTCTCTCTCACACACACACACACTTCTAAATGAGACCAGAGACTAGAGGGGCAGAGACCCTAACGTAAACCCTGTCTCATTTTTAGAAGGCTATGAGAAGTGCTTGGATGTTCATTTAGAAGGCTATGAGAAGTGAGCTTGGAACTAAAAGGCAGATATTTAGCTCGGAGCCTGTCTGGCCCTCTGTGACTGTTGTAACTTGTATGAGCTGTAAAGCTGTGAGGTGTGGTATGTGTCCTCTGCCCATCTCTCTCTCTATGGAGCGAGCGACTTTGAGGCTCTCCCGCTTCCCGGCTTGTGACTTGTGAGTCGTGAGAGATGTACGACTTGGGATAATAATCATAATATAAATATGTAGTTCAGCGCCTTTTCGTTGATAAAATACGCCAATCATTTGTCTTGGACTTCGAGCTTGTAGTGGTATCTGCGATACTCGTACGTAGGGCTTGTATTGAACCTCACGATTCGAAATCAAATCCGAACTCGAAATCGCCGCCTTTGCGGTTCGGTCTTGGCTGTTACTAGTGTGGACTGCTCATAATATTGGAATAGAACTCTGAGCTGCCTGTCTTGTACCGGCGTGGTTCAATTTTCTGATATTGTTGATTCTTGAAAGGAGCTCTGAAGTGGTCGACTCCACTTCAACACGATACATATTCGTATTGTGATGCAAACGCTTCACTGATTTATCAAAAGCGCGTGTAGCTTGTAGTCCTCTGATTTCTCCATGAGTTGATACCTATAAGGGGTCTTCAGTGTTATTCCAGAGTCAATCGGTAGTATTATATGTCTGGTAACATTCGACTGCGAGATGAAACTTTGTACGATGTGTCAGGCTAGACTGTAATTTTCATAGAGACTAGTTCCGCGTATGATTCCAGGATCGAAATTGCATGTTAAGCATGTAATCTGTATGCGATCTTTGTTACCTCTTGGCACCTTACATTTCCACCACATCACCACGCTGCAACAACATGACTCAAATTTGAGGACACGGATTTTAAAAATGGCGTAGAGTTACAGAGTAGGCTGTCTCGACTTCTGATAGCACCATTTTTTAGAACATATATATATGTATATTATATGTTTTGTAATAGTAAAAAAGTATATATATATCTATATATCTATATATCTCTCT
>NW_014039581.1:22152-27702 GCF_001186125.1 Sphaeroforma arctica JP610 | reverse complement strand
TANATTTAGGAGTGCGACATACATTCCGTGAGAGATGATTACGCGCAATTGCACGCTTGAAGTCTGGGTGACCTTTCTGTTTGTGCACAAGGTAGCTGCTTTTGTTGAGGCTGATGTATACTCCCCTGTAGTACACAACAGACAATGCGACCCTGTACCATCCGAGTAGTGTGTGCATGTCCAAGTGCATTGTAGGTAGTTCTCTTACTCTTCTGCGAAACATTCCCTATCTAACGGTTCACGGCGATTATATACCCCATATACCTACATCGTCAACTACAAACTCACCCCCATATCTATTTATAGATTGCCGGCAAAGTGTACCAAGAGATGATCAGTACCATCAAGGTGTCCACTGATATGGCCCACACGTTTATCGACTTGGAGTCCGTCACACTCGTGCGTGACATCGGCACACGTCTCATCGCCGAAGGCATCGCTCGCCACAAACGGGACGAAACGTAAGTCGCCACGCAGCTTGCATACAGGTACTTCTTTAGGGGACTTTAGGTATAGAAGCTTGCATACAGGTACTTCTTTAGGGGACTTTAGGTATAGAAGCTTGCATACAGGTACTTCTTTTGGGGACTTTAGGTATAGAAGTTTGCATACAGGTACTTCTTTAGGGGACTGTAGGTGGTGTATGTATAGAAGCTTCCATACAGGCACGTTCTTAGGGGACTGTAGGTGGTGTATGTATAGAAGCTTGCATACAGGCACTTCCTTAGGAGACTGTAGGTTGTGTAATACATACATATGGTTGGCATGGTCCTGTATATCATTGCGTACACATCGACAGTTAAAGCTGCCGTGGGGGTGTATGGTTGTCCAGACTTTCGCCTGGTATCAAGTACTATTGCGCGTGTTCTGCCGTGGTACATCGCCTTCTCCACTGGTTAGTGCTAGCCCAAACAGTTCGCAGACCCACTCCACTGCATCACAGACGAACCACACAACACACACGCGTGGTTGCCTTGTACGCGTATATCGTTGCTGTGTCTTACTATCGTATTGCATCGCCCTTCTTTCTGGTGACTAATAACTCATATGCTGCACTGCTCTTCTCAGTCTGCGCAGAGTGGTTGGGATATGGAAAGGAAAGGTCGAGGAACGACGTCGCTGGGAGCGATCTATAGCGTATGTAGTTCAGCGTGGCTACAACCCTAAAACCCTAAAACCCTAAAACTCTGGTTCATATCTATTATTTGCCACTTGCAAGCATCGTCTGCACCTCTTACAACGCCTGACATGTTATACGCTTCAGTTTTTATATTCTTGTCCTTTTTTCCATGCTTTGTTATAGTTTAGGGGCATTTTTTTTGGAGCGTGCACACTCGGTTGTTAGTAATAAACCTCTTCTCCTCACACTGGTACTGTTCCTGAACACCGCAGGAGTCTCGATAGTGTGCTGCAAAAGCGCCACATCGCACGCGTGCACCACGGACAACTGGAGCAGGCCTATGCAGGCAGACGACGTCTACCAATAACCCAAGCGAACCCCAGTACATACTCCTCGGAGCTGGTATCAGCTCCGCGCCGAAGACATCAGACTCCCTCAGAACACCCACAGTACACACACAGCCAACATCTCTTGCGGCAAAAGACCAGACGAATGCCACAATGCGCACGCAGACGGCGTCGCAGCACTGTGAGTTCCACTCCATCGGCCGCTCGCGGCATTTTGAGTACCGAACTTACGACACGGGAGAAGCGGAAGCAAATGGCCGTGTGTGCGTTAGAGGATGCGATGGGCCGTGCACAGTGTGATGCGGCGTGGGCTGTGTCGTTGCTGGTGCGCGAGACACTGCAAGACCACTTTGTGCGGTAAGAAGAGCGCGTGTGTGTGTGTGCTGGATGGTTTGGTGTGTGTGCTAGCACCAGTATGTGGCGAGTATTGTGTGTACAGTTGATGTAAACGCGGAGGGTATAGGTTCGATGTTGATCTGTGAGTAGCTGTTTCGTGAGAGGCTGCAAGACCCCTTTGCGCTGTTGGTAGGGGTTGTATGTTGTATATGTATGCTGTATATGTATGTTGTATATGTATGTTGTATATGTATGTTGTATATGTATGTTGTATATGTATGTTGTACATGTATGTTGTATATGTATGTTGTATATGTATGTTGTATATGTATGTTGTATATGTATGTTGTGTATGTGTGTTGTATATGTATGTTGTATATGTATGTTGTATATGTATGTTGTGTATGTGTGCTGTATATGTATGTTGTATATGTGTGCTGTATATGTATTTAGTATATGTATGTTGTATATGTATGTTGTATATGTATGCTGTGTATGTATGTTGTATATGTATGTTGTGTATATGTGTTGTGTATGTATGTTGTGTATGTGTGTTGTGTATGTATGTTGTAAATGCATGTTTTATATGCATGTTGTATATGTATGTTGTATATGTATGTTGTAAATGTATGTTGTATATGTATGTTGTATATTTATGTTGTGTATGTGTGTTGTATATGTATGTTGTATATGTATGTTGTATATGTATATTGTATATGTATGTTGTATATGTATGTTGTATATGTATGTTGTATATACATGTTGTGTATGTATGTTGTATATGTATGTTGTATATGTATACTTATCGGGTATCTATGTAGGAGCACTTTGCAGTGCGGTATTTGAATCCCCCAATGGCTGAGTTGCTTAGTCTAGTCTGTGTGCGTGGTGATATGTGTTAGTAACTAATAATAACAAGCTCATTTGAACAAGTGGGATTTCGACTCCATGAAACAAACATTACTCAAGCTAACATTTGCGACTTACTTTCCCAGCACCTGTCTTGATCTTAGCTACCTACCTACATCAAAATGTGCGTGTAAAGCGCTCCATCCCCTTGTCCATGGATAACATTCAGTGACTATTTTATCATCAAGGTGCTCATTTCTGATTTGCCTCATGTAGAAGATTCTTCATAAAAACCCTAGAACCCAACATTCACACGGAGCCTGTCTCGGCATCCCACTGCGTGTACCTTGCGGTCTGTGTACTGCAGCAGTTGCTTTCGCACTCACCCACACTACTCTACTGTCTGTCTCAAGCAGACCTTTAAGGACTGTCCTGTCCAATCTCAAAGGGGCCGGTGCGTACCGCATGCCGTATGATACGCTGGTCGATCTGTTGGCTCAGGTACGCTACTTTTATTAGGGCATTGGGGCGCTGGGCACACACGGGAGATATGCCTTTCCGGATGGCAAGTTGTAAGGTGTATGTGCTCAGGTGTATTTGTCACCCGTTCAAAGATGGTTGGCCAGTTCTGGAGCCGAGATTGTATCTCTACTGCACTAGTCTGTGGGCGTTCTTGTTTAGCCCACTTTGCAAATAGTCGTAGGCTCAGCATATACCATCATACCTTCCTTACAACAGACACTAGCCTGAGTGCCTTCTTTTTTAGTCCACTTCACCCCACATCGTTCGCAAATAGCTGTTAGTTAGCTCAACCTATACTGTTCTCGCTCGCCATCCATTTCTTTTGCACTAGTTACAGTCCATCCTCAATTGGTCCACTTTATCGCGCCTCAATCACAAACCGCGGGTCAAGACCTAAGCCTATCGCCATTGTTGCCTCCCCACAAACAGGCTGTTGCACTGTACAACAATGCCATAGACGGCATCGATGTCGCCGCTGCCGTACACACCTCCGCTGTCTGTCCGCAGACCAGAAGCAAACGCAACCGCACCACTACCAACACACACACCTTAGCAGGTGTATGTACAGACTCCGAGTGCCACCTGCGCACACGCCTGGATAGAAAGGCCTGCGAAACAGCCCTTCACAGCATGCGTCTACCCGAGGTCAAGCAGGGCCGGTGCGGCCCTGCACCTGCAGATGACGGACAGGACCGGTGTGGCTATGACGCCCTACTGGACTGTTTAGGTCAGTACGCAATGCAGCCGAGGCAAAGCCCTGCACACACCGTGCTCGCATGCACACTGCAGAGGCATGTATCATCGCTCACAGTAGCGGCCAGTGGAGAGACACGCGCATATGGACCTCAGCAGGTAGATATGACTGAAGTATTAGCGGGTGTGTTCAGTGCGGCGATGAGTGAGGGACTGGCCAGGGTGTATACGGAATTAACTCGAAGCTCTGGGGGAAGGGATGGAGGCGGAGGTGTACGTACACAGATGCACACGGACACACGGACACAGGACCAACGACGTACGAGTAGTAGTACAGGTACAAAGTTCGGTACTAAATCCGCCCCGCCTACAGCGCTGTCACGCGCGGCGGATGAGCTCACGCGTTCTCTGACGCAGCTGGTGACGACTGCCAAACAGCGCGCGTATGATGACTACGTCGACCAAGATACCACTGAACAGACACGTGTGAACGAACCCTATGCAGAGACACAAGCCCTCGAGGGGGATGTGGCGGAACAGGCACCGCAAGTACAATACACACACCACAGCCTGGATGCAGCTATGGCTGAGTTCAGCCGAGACAACGCCGAGGCGAAGAAGTACTTGGGCAGCCTCGATGCCATGTTTCCTGAAGCCTTACTGACAGCTGAGGATAGTAGTATACTCCCGGATGGTTTGTTCGGAGTGGAAGCGGACACACTGACACAGCCCATGGCACCTGCACCAGAAATTGGGGCCGGGGCAATGGAAGAGGACACACGGGGACAGGGCCTTGAGGGCTCGTGTGCAGGGCTTCCCATTGGACTTGATGAGATGGTCGCCAATTTTGATCGAGATGATATCGAGGCGAGGAAGTATTTGGAAAACTTAGATGCGATGTTCCCCGAAGTTTCGCACTGGGGCGGTAGTCAAAGCAGTAGTCCCGATAGCCAGTGTATTAGTGCATGTTGAGCACGAATATATACATATATATATATTACGTACTATCACGTACTACTGCGTACGGGAAGTATAGCAGTGCTTCAGAAGTTTGTTTAGCAATCGATATCTCCGCGAAGAGCGGATATGATGGACAACATTTACGATATGAACTCAGAGGTAACGATGTCCCAATCAATAAATAGGACTGAACAGCAAACTTGTACTGAGTATTCTGTGCAGTTATTGGTTAAATGGATCATCACTATTGTAAAGTACGTTTCAATTTAACCCTCTTTACACGATGCTGCGCATCCTGGGAATCCTTGCGGATACTGCCAATACTGAATCGACTCTCAACAATTGTCATTTAAACGTGTAGTTGAGTATCAAGCTCTATGAACATTTATCCGGAGGTATTAGTTTCAGAGTCAAGGTTGTCGTGTGCACTACCTTTCCCGAGGATATTTATCATTGACCTTGTTAATGCGTATGACTACTTTATACAAATAGTGCAATTGATTCCCTTGTGCCCTGTATTAGCCGATGGGAGCACCAAACTCGACAACTACACATATCTGTACACAAAAATGAGTATCTTTATCAGAACCATACCATTGCAGTCGAGAACGTATTTATATATATATATATATATATATATATATATATATATATATATATATATATATATATATATATATATATATATATATATATATATATATATATAGTAGTATATATATA
>NW_014039581.1:17262-22132 GCF_001186125.1 Sphaeroforma arctica JP610 | reverse complement strand
TACGTAGTATATATATATATATATATATATATATATATATATATATATATATATATATATATATATATATATATATATATATATATATATATATATATATATATATATATATGTATGTATAATTATGAATCCAGTAGTGTATGGTCTAATGCCCCCCGGACATCGACTGCACTGTGGACTTGACCGCGGACATGACTTCCTTGGCATTCTTGCACTGTGCAGCGAGCCAGCGGTGTGCTTTCGAGCACACCAGCTGCAACTCACTTAAACTCCCCAGCTCATACTCCATTAACATAATCGCAACCGTAGTACCCAGCACGTTGTCAGGCGTGCCTGTCAAGGACATTCTCTGCAGCACTGTATCGAGTGTCGCTCGATCCACACCCACTAGGCCCAGCAAGGCACTTGTCAGCACGAACGAGCCATCGAAGGATTGCAGCTGAATGAGCTGTGTCATCTTCTCCCGGGGTGTCATGACTTGCAACGTCGTGGACTGCTGGAGCCTCGGCGTCTCTTCTTCTTGTTCTCCTTCCAAATCCTCATCGCAGTTGTCGTCTTTATCGCTGCTACCGCCGTCATTGAACAGATCCCGTTGCCTTGACAACCCGGGCGCATTATCAATTGGTACTGGTTCGGCAGATGACATACGCATACACGCGTCCATACTATTGAACATAAGACCCCGGCCACTGGCACTTTTCTTTGACTTCTTTGCACTTTTCTCTGACTTCTCCAAGCTACGAAACGGTGAAATCGATCCCCCACCCAAAGCAGACGGGGCAGGTGCACACCCAAAACCGCCTTTGAGAGGTGCAGGTTTTGGGGCGCACATGAACGCGCCGTGTCCACTGGGAGGTGGAGGCGGTGCGGCACACTTAGACATCGTAAAGCCCCCCCCAAAGGGTTGATTCGGGCCACCGGGTGCACACTGTGGGGGTAGAGGTTCCGAGCGACTTCTCGGGACCGCTCTAAAGCACATGTTTCCCGAATTTTTGAGCAGGATATTTTTGCCCAGGTCTACCGGTGCCGGAGTATATCTGCATGGCTTATGTATATGCTCTTTCGCCGAAGAATGATCCACTGCAACATAGCTTGTATACTTTGAAACCAGATTATGCTTGATACCCAGATCTATTATTTCGGCCTTTGCGCTCGCCGGCTGGCTATTGATGCCAGGGTAACTTTTACCATCTTCCAGATCCTGTATCATAGACCGGGCGGCAAGAGTGTGGATGATCTGTGTGCCTTCATAAACGTTATCCTGGAGGATGGGCAGTACGGTCTCGGTCAACTCCTCGCGATCACCAACACCAGGGATATTAGCGTTTATTGTTACCTTTTTAGGGGTAGGATCATCCTTACCCAGGAAGTAGTACGCCAAGAAGCGGTCTCCGTCGAATATAGGTTGATATACATATGGGGTTTGCTTCGGGGGACTTGCTGGATAGTCGTTAGTCGATCGTTTAGACGGTGTAAGGTACCCGAGCAAAGTTTTGGTTTTTTTAACTATATCACCACTTCCGCGACGCCCGCTCGCATGCGTCTTCTCTTTACCCTCCAACCAGTCTATTGCTATGTTATTTATGGCAGGGGCATGTGACGCCTTCAGCTGCCTGATAATAGTAGCAGCTAAGCGATCCGAGTTTGTAACATATGCGGTTGTACCGTTGCCCACTCGTGCCATTCCATCGACAAGATTATGACTAACGCCGAGCCCGATCCCTAGGGTGAACATGCGGGTCAATGAGTTCATAGTGCTCTGCTTACGTACCATTGCTATGACTTCTTCTGTATTGCTAACCTGACCGTCGGTAAGAACGAATAGCTGACGGGCGTAGCCTTTGATAGGAGCAAGATTGTCGTAGATGTGTTTGAGTGGTGCAACAATTTCTGTTCCGCCGAAGTTCGCAGACATTCGCGATGCGTACGCGGAAGCTTGTTTCAGCGAAGTATCCGAGTATCTTTTGGATTTATTCTCGAAGAGCACGTCGTATCTTGATCCAAATCCTACTACATTGATATAGCAATCTTCAGGAAGTGAGCGAAGGAACAACTCCAAAGCTGCCCTGGCATCGTCAAATTGTGGACCGCTCATTGAACCACTGCGATCGATGACAAACACGAATTCACATTTTTGCTCTTCGAGTTCCAATCTAGGCACAAAGGTGACCATTAGCACACGGCTGCCATCTTCGCTCTTCTCAAGACAGGCTCGTGCCTCGTGTGGTTTCTCTGGTCGACACAACACCACAATATCGCCCTGTGTTATTGATTTTACCGTTGCACATACGTGCGTGGAATCAATATGCGTCCATACCATCGAAGCATGTGTTGGAGAGATGAAGGAAGCGATTGCAAACGGCATATTCCAGTCAAGTTTCAGTGTTATGGGCGCTACGGCGGCATCGTTTATAGCCACCGGTACTGTTCCAGGCGGTGTATAGCGAGCCCCGATATGAGTGGGGAGAAAGAACCGGATATCGTCCAAATCCATTTTCAACTTCACTAAATAGGTAATTGTAGTGCTAATCTCTTTCGCATTCGAAGATATGTTCCCCAGACTGATTGAGAAGATATCGGCTTGGGATTCTTCCATGAGCGCTGCTGTCTTGCCCTGCTCCATCGCTTGCTCATAGTCCTTTTTTGCCTCAGCCTTCTCCTTCACGATGCCTTCTATTTCTCGAGCATCCACAACCAGTTTAAAGCCACATACGGCCGCCTTATTGTCCAGAGGGAAAGTGTATGCAAACTCGCTATCACAAGAGGTTTTTGCAGGTGGATTGTAATGTTGAGTAACATGTACTTGCGCGGCCATATCAACAATATTGGCGGTGACTGTCACGCGCGAAAGCGAAACGGGCTGGCGTTGATGGGTTTGGTGGCAAACCCAGTAAAGTCCATAGACAACCGTCATTATGTGTTTTGATGATTTGTTATTTTCGATCTCGTAGTATTGTTTGCTGTGTGTATGAATTTCAAGTCTCACAATATGCAGGCTATTTATACGCACACCTCAGCTTGAAAATAAAATACCAAGAAGTTAAAGTAGTCGATACTTGGATATTTATTGTACCAGATACGGAGATACATACCTTTACTAAATACCAAGCCGTTCAAGCTTTCAAGGCAACTCCCAACTCCAAGATCCTTTTTATTTACACATTCGCGATGTCATTCGTCAGAATATAATTTGCGTAGATTATGGCAGGTGATAAGGATTTGAATAGATTTTGCCTTGAGGAATTGGTAAGCTTGCTTCATTTTGGCCCGGTTTAGCCTACGGCCCTACGCCTTTTTTTTGGTGCCCCGACGCCCCGTTGTCTTCAAAATCTGTAAAATATCAAAAAACAACAACAATTGTTTAAAAAAAAAAACAACAACTGCAAACTTAAAGCTGCCAATGACCCCGCTGGAGAGTGGAGACTAGAATTGTCTCAGATTTGTTTTCGCTCACGAATCCATGTTTCATACTCATCCAGCGACAATTAACAATCTCTAGTAGAGGACCTGTGTTACATAGCACTTAACCTGATAGGTCATTTGGGGCCATGCAATAACACCACAGTGGACACTCTCGCACTCACAGTCTCGCTATGTATTGTAATAAACTGGAAAGTTTGGAGTCTTAATTTCAGAATTGCGTAGCGGAAGCGAATGTGAAAGCGAAAGTATTCGTGAACGTGTGAAGCACAAGTGATTGAGAGTGCGTTTTAAAAATAATTCTTTTATATGTACGCTAAATATTCGAAATAGCTGCGCAACGTAGACTTTACTGGATGTGGAGCTATATATTTCAGCTATATCTCAGCATATCTCAGTCTATCTTGTGAAGCTATATATCTCAGCTATATCTTGTGAAGCTATATATCTCGGCTCTATCTTGTGTAGCTATATATCTCAGCTATATCTTGTGTAGCTATATATATCAGCTATACCTTGTGAAGCTATATATCTCAGCTCTATCTTGTGAAGCTATATATCTCAGCTCTATCTTTTGAAGCTATATATCTCAGCAATTCAAAATTGTAGACGCGCTTGGATTTTAGGGTCGGTCATAGCCTTGTCTTTTTAGGATGCCATGGGTCCGTCCGGATTATTCAATAATGAAAGCAGTGTCTGTGCTGTGAGCGTTTGTGCATCGCACGCAGGCGCCTTAGCAGGCAATATCTGAAATGTGCACCATCGACCCCAATCAAAGTAGACTGTTGATAGTACATATTCCGATAACGACTTAATAAGTACAGATGAAAGAAATTGGACCACATATATAACTACAGACGAGAGGATTGAGGGTCCGTATCTCCACCCGGCGCGTACGTTCCAGTAGTCTCATTGGAGGCTTGTTGACAAGCTTGGCTGTAGAGAGTCTGAATAAATTTATGGCGTTTGGTACACTTTGGAAAGAGGTAACTCTAACTCCATACTCATATGGGTATCCATACTTTGACCCCATACTTGATAGAGCAGTCCTTTTTATTTAGTCTAGTCCCATAGCTCGTAAAATAGTACCCATACTTTGACCACATACTTGATAGAGCAGTCCTTTCTATTTAGTCTAGTCCATAGCTTCGTAATTAGTATCCATACTTTGACCCCATACTTGATAGAGCAGTCCTTTCTATTTAGTCTAGTCCATAGCTTCGTAATTAGTATCCATACTTTGACCCCATACTTGATAGAGCAGTCCGTTTTATTTAGTCCCATAGCTCTTAAAATAGTGCCCATACTTGATAGAGCAGTCCATTTCATTTAGTCTAGTCCCATAGCTCGTAAAATAGTACCCATACTTTGACCCCATACTTGATAGCGCAGTCCTTTCTATTTAGTCTAGTCCCATAGCTTCGTAATTAGTACCCATGCTGTGACCCCA
>NW_014039581.1:7949-16393 GCF_001186125.1 Sphaeroforma arctica JP610 | reverse complement strand
ATATTACTTGTGTTTGTGTGGCGGGATTTCATGCGAGAACAGAAACTGCGCACATGCGTCTATCTGAGCACAGGAGGCTTGTGTCGACCACTTCGTTAAGCATGCACGTGGAGATGCTACAACAGAATCTGACACCACACATTCTAGTGCCAAATACTCTGACAGGACTTGCAGGCGTATACTAGATAGACCCACACACCGTATAACCAAGTATGAGACAGGCTGATATGAAACAGTGAAAAGATACAAATCAACCACCCGTAGTAGGTAACCTCGTCTAATATAATCGCAAGCGCTGGGAATGCTCGTGCGAGTGGACTACAACTAAACTGTCAGATACGCTCACACTGAGTGCACACGTGGCAGAGCATCTGCGAGTGGACTACAACTACAACTGTCAGATACGCTCACACTGAGTGCACACGTGACAGAGCATTTGCGAGTGGACTACAACTACAACTGTCAGATAGGCTCACCCTGAGTGCACACGTGGCAGAGCATCTCACGTCACTTACATATCACAGCAATCCGATACCAGCCGCGCGGCGTAGTAATTCTCTGATGCCTTATGTAGTTTGCCCGTTAATTCCCGTTCCTTGGTAAACGTTTGTCTGTACTGCATACGGCACTCCTCACTCTGGGAATACGTTGAACGCGTTGAGGTGGATGAGTGGTATGGGCCTGCGGGTGTACACAACTGAGGTATACATACACAGGCTTTTAAATCATACCCAACGATGAGATTAAAGTTTTGATACACAAACGCACTTGGACAGATCGATCCCACTATCTATGTGTAGATTAGTACGTGAATTAAGAATATGTGCAAGGTAGTACGTGAATTAAGAATACGTGCAAGTTAGTCCGTGAAATAAGACGTAGGCGACACAGTACATGTCACTAGCATGGCACGATGTCACTACACTAGTTTCTTCGCCAAGAATCCTGTCAAAAGCACAGGAATAATATCTAAGACTTGGGTACTATAATCGGCCAGAATGATCTGATAAGTAGGTAACGTATTATAAATCAATAGCATAGCACAATGTAGCTATAATACTCCCTATAAAACTATAGTAATCTCTATGCCTTCTTCTCTAACTCTTCAGTGCATAATACATATCACCCGCATAGCACAATGTAACTATAGTCATCCCTACGTATCTATAGTGACATAATCCCTGTACCTTCTTCTCCAGCTCTTCGGTACACAATACATATACATATCACCCGCATAGCACAATGTAACTATAGTCATCCCTATGTATCTATTGTGATGTAATCCACCTACCTTCTTCTCCAGCTCTTCGGTACCCCAGTCGGCCAAGTGGTCGGCTGCTCCGCTGGCCTGGATCTCTTCCTCCAGCCGTAACCTCTGCTGCTCTTGAGCGATCATGGCGGGGGTAGTGCCTTGCCCTGAGATAAAAGAAGAAAGCGTGGGAAGGGAGCGATAAGGACTTATCGGGTAACACGCGGGTGCGGGTGTGGATAGATCGCTTACAGGGTGAGTAAGCATGAAAGCTCAGAATAGACCGTACGAATGCTCGTCACAGCACACGGAGACATCTCTCACTGTGTGAAGCGAGAATATCTCTGTTACGTGATAGGGCATGTAGGTGCACTCGAAGAAATACAAACAAATAGAAGGGTCCCATTTCAACAGCCATTCATCCGATAAGGTACTGATGGTTACGCTTGAATGCGTATAGAACGAGGCATTCGAATGAGACGGACCACGCACACTACCAACCACACACCTACCAGTGGCTGCATTTACACACTGAAAACGGTACATGTCAATACAGCGCATACGTATATACACACACACACACTCACCCAACCACACACCTGCCAGTGGCTGCATACACACACTGCAAACGGTACATGTCAATAAAGCACACACGTACACACACACCCACTCACCCAACCACCCGCCCAACCACACCCACAGACACAGACACATATACAGACACAGACACACACACGCGCACACACACACTCTCTCCCTATCCCCACCCCTCTCACTCACCCAACCATAACCCCAACGTTACAAGCAAACTCATGCAGCACCCTCTAAGCAAGCCCTTGCAGACTCTCTCCTACCTGGTCCCTGGGACGGTCGCTTGCCACCGGGGCCTCGGCCCATTCCAGCCATGCCGTTTCGGTTGGGTGAGTCATGCACTGAGCCGCGCATAGGCCCAGAGGTCTGATAGACCAACGGTTGCTGGCCACGATGTGCACCCATCAGGTGGGAATTGGGCATTGCACCTCCCGGCCCCGTTATATTGGGCTGGTGCAGGGGGCAAAGACAGTTGTTTAGGGTTTAGGGTTTTGTGCATATTATATCAATCACGCGAAGGTGTGTGCGTGTGGAAGTGGCGAGATATGCAGCCAACACCGACAGCACACGGGTAACTGCTGAAACAAATCCACGGCCATAAATAGATGTAATGTCAAAGGTACAGCACGTACATGCTACACAGATACAAATACATACAGGTACGGATACGTGCACTGTGAAATGCTATACACATGCATGACAAGACACACAGGTACGTATACTTATATTGTAAAATGTTATGCACAAGCATGATCTACAAATACAACACCCACAGGCACGTTACATGTATTATATCATGTAATATACCATGTATTATATTATGTATTATATCATGTATGATACCATGTACTATATCATGTAGTATATCATGTAGTATAGCATATATTATATCATGTAGTATATCATGTATTACATCATGTAATATATCATGTATAGTATCATGTAGTATATCGTGTACTATATCATGAATTATATCATGTACTATATCATGTATTATATCCTTGTATTATATCATGTTTTACATCATGTATTATAACACGTATAGTATCATGTAATATATCATGTATAGTACCATGTACTAAAACATGTACTATATCATGTATTATTCCATGTATTATATCATGCAATATATCGTGTATAATATCAAGTATTATATCATGGATAATATCATGTATTATATCGTGTATTATATCATGTGTAATATAATGTATAATATCGTATAATAGAATGTATATTATCATGTATAATATAATGTATAATATATAATGTATTAAATCATGTATAATATAATGTATAATATCATGTGTTATATCATTGTATTATATCATGTACAATATAGTGTATAATATCATGTATTATATCATCTATTGTATATACATGCCAAGCAATACACGACGCAACGTATCTTCGTAATACCTGTCACCTGAAAACCGATCGAGAGTCCATAACTAAAGAGTAAGAATGCATAGCCACCACCACATACGAGAGCCTACCCAGGTACGTAAGAATTGAAACCACTTACGGCTATATTCACTCACCTGTGAGTTGGTGTACTGTAGCTGTTGCATTGACGGATCTCCACCCATGGCATTGTAGCTATTTATAGATCCTACTCCCATACCTACTCCGCCCCGGACCATCCCCATACCCCGGCTGTGCTGTGACTGTTGTCGGCCCATTGCACCTTGCCCCGAATTCATAGGACCGCCGTATACACCTGCCCCGGGATTTTGGTGCTGGTGCTGTTGCTGTTGCATTTGTTGCTGCGTCGTAAGTGCGTCTTGCGCCTGGTGATCCGCCTGATTCACCCCCCCGTGCATGTTCATACTACTAGTGCTGCTATTGCTATCCATCATAGGCCCATTATTTCCCGTGCTGTTGCTGCTGAATAGCTCCCGCCTGTCCATCGCCCCACTCATCCCACCGTACGTATCCCTGCGGTCCAAGGCCCCGCCCGTGCCTTTGCCCGTCCCACTAGTACCGGAGCTATCCTTGGCACTCGCATAAGGCGCACTGTCTCGCCTGTCTAATCCATACCCACTCGCCGACCCAGTCCCCCCGGAACCACCCCCGCCGTCTTTCTTATCACTACCTCCCGCCGCACCACCGTTATTATTACTACCACTGTGTGCCCCCTTGCCTGGACTCGACCCCGGGTTGTTTGTACCGCCACTACCTTTACCTTCACTGTTGTTGCCATGGAAACCATCCCGGCTTTCGGAGTTCATATTCGAATCTCGGCGGTCTCCACCAAACCCTGTATCCCTCTACAGTACAAAATAAACGTAGATGCATCACAAGTTAAAATATACAATAATACACCACAAAACAAATTAATAATACTAAAAATACATCATAAGTTCATGGGCGTAAACTACAACTAACCTCCACGGAGATATACACGTGTACAGGACGCCCTACTGTTGGAACACTCGCGCGAGTGTCCATAGCAGGGAGGTGCTCTATGTGGGAAGATGTACACACACCCCACAACACTCCCCCTACACCTACTCAAGCAACGGGACACAGGCACACACCCGACTCAGCCCACACACACCCACGTATACACAGGCACACACCAACTAATACACAGACATACACCAACTAATACACAGGCACACACCAACTAATACACAGGCACAAACCAACTAAAACACAGGCACACACCAACTAATACACAGGCACACACCAACTGATACACAAGCACACACCAACTAATACACAGGCACACACCAACTAATACACAGACACACAACAACTAATACACAGACACACAACAACTAATACACAGACACACAACAACTAATACACAGGCACACACCAACTGATACACAAGCACACACCAACTAATACACAGGCACACACCAACTAAAACACAGGCACACACCAACTGATACACAGGCACATACCAACTAATACACAGGCACACACCAACTAATACACAGGCACACACCAACTAATACACAGGCACACACCAACTAATACACAGACATACACCAACTAATACATAGGCACACACCAACTAATACACAGGCACAAACCAACTAAAACACAGGCACACACCAACTAATACACAGGCACACACCAACTGATACACAAGCACACACCAACTAATACACAGGCACACACCAACTAAAACACAGGCAACTGACACACTCACACACATAGCCACACATGCGCCAAGATCTGGCCTTGGCGATAGACGATACTAGACGAACATGAAAGGTCGATACATCGAAGTGAAGACACTACAGTCTGTGAGCACCACTGTGCCCGAGGATTCCTCCAACAAAGTAAGGCTGAGATCACCCTGCATACCAGTGGGACCTCTGCCAGGGCGTGAGTTTTAACTAAATACTTAATACTGACTACGATGCAATACAAAGTATTACGTGGTATTACAGCATAATTACAGTATTACGTGATATTACAGTTAATTACAGTATTATGAGGTATCACAGTATGATTACAGTATTACGTGATATTACAGTATAATTACAGTAGTATGTGATATTACAGTATCATACAGTATTATGTGATGCATATAATACACCATCAGATGCTTGGCCATGCGTACCTGTCCGTCGCGCATGTTGCCTAGGCCGTCGCCTGACTGGCGACTCTGCAATGGCCCGCCGTTGTCTGCATCCTTGTTGTTCTGGTTTCTGCGAGAGAGGTGGGAGCGTATGAGTATACCGATGTAAAGGACAGTGCTTGTGTATATATTCGGAATCTATCTCAGGGTGAGCGATGGTATGGGTAGAGTATGGGGTAGGTGACTTGGAAATGTATCTGGTATTTGATGAGGTGTGCATAGGTCACACTCTGGCAATACGGCGGGTGTAAGTTGTGATTGCTATTATTGTGTATATCAGGTTTTGCGTGTTTATAATATACATATATATATATATATCATAAAAAGAAACATACACACACACACGCACAAAGACACACTATATAAATATAGATATCGAAATAGAAAATGACACACACACACACACACACACATATATATATGAACATGTATATATTGTATATAAAAATATATATGGCTGTATTCGTTTATGTATATGACTGTAATTGTTTGTAAAAATGCAACAATATGTACATATATACATGCGTCGCTGTGATGGTCATTCATTACGAGCTAGTACTGCACCCAGTAGCGTCTATTCCACACCCATAGCGTACGCATAGGGGCAAGAACAGACAGGAGCCCATATCTCTTCATCCATCGACAACTGTCTCGCAAACGTCACCCCAGAGAACCCGGTGAACGTATTCCGGAGTGGCGTGTCTAAGAACAAGCACTAGCCACTCTTACTTGGGAGGATGATGATGCGTGTATGCACACAGCCCGTGTACATACGACTAGAGCGTTGTGTCTGTATTGCAGTGGCCCAGTCTCACGAGCGCATGTGACATTGGTTGTAGCCATGGCTCATAGGCAACCTATCCTCAGCATATATATATACACGTATACATACATATATTTATATATACACGTATACAACGGCCATATGCAACTTACCCCCAGCATATATATACACGTATACAACGGCACCCACCCACCCACAGCACTACAAGCCCAAACAGCGGTATATTCACAGCTGGAGTGTTGTACGTTAACACTTCAAGGGTTGCACCTACCGGGAGTGTTGTTGGTGGCCGTAGTGTGCCATGGGGTGGTGAGCGCGTTGATGATGGGGAGCAAACCCATGAGACGGCGGGAACTGTCTCTGTGGGCGTGTGTATATTCGACGGGAAATAAGTACGTATTACTATTCAGCGGCCCTGAATAGTGGACTACTTCAGGAAGTGAGTTTTGATCAACTCGGTGGCTGAGCGGAGTGTAGTTAGAAATTAAATTTAACCTTAGGAAGTAGCATAAGTATATATATATATATATATAGATAGATAGATAGAAACATACATACAGACACACATACATATACACATATATGCATATGCATATACATATATACATACACACACACACACACACCCACTTATATATATATAAAATATATAGACATAGACATAGACATATACACATACATATACATAAACGTACACATACACATATACGTGCACATACACATATACGTGCACATACATATACATACGCGTACACATACACATATACAACAGCAATAAACATAAACAACACGGTTGTCAAGGCAATAAAACCAGCCCGTACGCTGTGCGACATACCTGGTGTGACGCGGAAATCTGCCTGTTATACGCACCTCCCACGGGAGCATGCATGGGTCCATATGGGCCCACAAACTTACCCCCGCGAGGGCCACCCATGGGGATTACGGGTGCAAACCCTCGATGGAACCCAGTCTGGTTGTTGCCATAGTAACCACCGCCTCCCCCATGCTGTGGACCTCGGTTGTCGCGGGAAAAACTATCGCGTGCTCTGTTGGACGGCGCCTGTCCTCTGATCTTACCTCCGCTCTCACTGTCTCCCGACCCATCGAAATCGGATCGTCTGAATAGCGCGTGCGTGAGCTTTAGCGTGGGTGTGGGTGTACGTGTGGGTGTGGGTATGGGTGTGAGTGGGTTTCTGTGGGCGTGTGCGTAGCTTGTGAGAGAGAGCGTGACGTAAAGCACGCATGCACAGACCGTCGCCTATAGACTAGTTATATTATACGTACACACAGGTATGTATGCTAGGACTCCGATATATAGTAAGCAGGTGTATTCGTATCGGTGTGGAGGAGTACATCTGCCTGAGCAAGCGCTTGCCAAAGCATCCACGAATATGATACTATACTAAACACCCGACGGCAAACGGTGACTGACAGGATCAGTCAGTAAGATGAGAGTCAAGACAATGCACAGAGTATAATCTGTGCTTTGTACTTGTATAGATACTTAGGTCAAACAACAAACGTAGGCAGACGCACAAGACAGCACAGTCTCTCCCTCACCTCTCATAAGTCATCGAGCTCCTTCTATCGTATGATGCCTTGTCTGCGAGGTTATTTGGAAAAGGTGGTGAGAAATGAGTCGGGGCATATTAGGGACAAATCCCAAACAAAAATTAGGGCCGAATCTCAAACAGAGCCAGTAGGTAGTGGAGTCATGCATTCATGGGCCGCCAAGGTGATTGCTGCAACCAGCACAATAACAATAAACAGTGAACATCCACTATAGCCATTTAATTGATCAGACCGTATGCGTAGTGAACAGACATCATTTGCAATATGAACACAGAATATATGCATACATACTGACAAACATCAATAGGCACAAATATATTGGAATATACATTTTACACACCATAATGTATACACTATTATTTGTCTATCTATCTATCTATCTAACTGTATATATATATACATATATATATATATATATATGTCAACGCATATTCATAATAGGTACAGATATAGGTTAGGTATAAATGTATACACCCAACTATATATAGATACATACCCACACACACAAATAAGTATTTAAATACACCCCCCCACGTAGATTATACCCAGCTACTCACCCATATATATATATATATATGTATGTACACATAGATATACATAGATATACATAGACACACACACACACACACATATATATATATATATAGATATAG
>NW_014039581.1:5332-7812 GCF_001186125.1 Sphaeroforma arctica JP610 | reverse complement strand
CTACGTACTATAGTAGTATATATATATATATATAATATAAATATATATATATACATATATATATATATATATATATATATATGCAATCACATAACTTGTGTGTCATATTCTGGTTCAAGTGGGTAGAAAATGGTGTCAATTTGCCACTGTTCCACGGTACACAAATACTATTATGGACACCTATGCCTGAACTCAATTATCATGTGTCAGTGACCATAACTGCAGATTCGATTACAACTTTCTGTTCATCAAGTAAGTATACATACAACTCAAAGTGTACTCGTCGTGCTATAACGCTATGCTAAGATCTTGGAATAACAATAAAAACCGATATACAAGACATGATATGTACGCCATAACTACTCAACGCTTGCACACGTGGAATCAGATTGTCACTTACCGGACGAGTCCCTGTGATGATCGCTCATACTCTTGATATTTCAAATCTTAGCAAACGTATCTGCATCTGCCGACACATGAACCGGTCGAACGTGTGGTTTACAATGCTATGAGCCTGTTGTTACTTTGCGATATGTTTTAATCTCGATGAGGATCTGTTGCTTCGAATACTGCACAGCATACAGCTTGTGGGTGAGTATCTATACGTCAATAATAGTATGTACAAAAGCTATGCAGGTATATAGGATGCATGTACATACGTACTACTACTAGGTAATTAAAACTAGATAAATACGAAAGCGTAGTATTTAATAGTAGTATTGAAGGCATACGCCGTCACCGACATATGTATGATTTTTGTATTCTCTACATATTTATTTCGAGAAAACGGTGATTGGAAGTCAGGGTTGTTAGGTTTTGTATGTCATCGATAAACCTAGTTGGACTGGGTTTTCTCATTTTCGATTGATAAACTATATATATTTGTGTGTATAGTTTTGGTTTAAACGAACGTATTTTATTTATTATTTTGTTGTCGGAAACTACTTTGATCTCTATTCTCATTGTTCTTCTTTGATATTTCTGTTCGCGTGCATTCTTTTTACGACACGCTTTGTGTCGTGAACTAGTTCATATCAGTACCGGTATGAAACCGGTTTGCACTTCAGGACGTGAGTGCCAAGTTGCAACGAAGTTTATTCTTCTTTGCTGTCAATCCACGCGTTTGCTATTTATACCTCGCTGCTGTTTTTTCGGGTTCGTACCAACCCTGACAAATTTTTTTATGGACTGATTTTCACCACCACAGGGATACACACAGTGGTCACTGGTCTCAGCTAATTACACCCGCACAAAGTAAACGAAAACACTGTCGTGCAAGTGTATTGATAACATAGATATATAGTCGGGATTGCAGCACGGGCATACACACGCAAACAAAACTACTCTCTGGAATAGTGCCTCGGATTATGCAGGTGAATATCTTGTCCAAGCACATCAACCTTAATGCCCATAACGCTCAGTGAACTCACGTGTTTAGGAATATACATATCGACTTTGCAACAACGGAGTTAGGGGAGGCGCATGACACCCGTTCTAGCTTAATACTTATACTTTCACCTGGCTTGCGTTTTCAAATACACATTTTTTCTTGATCATACTTTCGCTTTCTTACGTGTGCACCTACACACGCTTTCACGCAAGCGCATTTTTACTTCAACACCCGTGCTACGCCTTTGTTTACTCACATATACATCCTTCGGTACATACACATCCGCACATAAAACACCAATATAGAACAATATACGACCGGCAAGACCAGCTGCTGATATGGACACAGAAGACGATTCAGCAAACTCTGGTGCCAAGCGCTGGAAGCAAAATGGGCAAACTATGGATGGTCAAGAGTCCCGTCCACACAGACAGAAAGAGGAGTTCGGTCCCTCTCGTGTAATACATGTGCGTAACATACCACAAGAAGCAACGCCCGCGGATATAGGATCAGTATTCAATCAGTATGGTTCAGTATTTACAATGGTGCAGTTACAAGCACGCAAACAGGCTTTCATCGAGTTTGTCAACCTAGAAAGCGCTGCGAGTTGCGTCAAGGCGGAGACGGGTAGCATCACTGTGCTGGGCACTAGAGTATATCCATCATTTTCAAAGGTATGTTTGGTAGCATGAAACCTTAGCGGAAGTAAGGTTCATATATGACTGATGAATATATACAAGTAGGTTGGAGTGTGAGTTCAATTAGTTCGAACGGTAGTCCGCTTTCTCTACACGGTGTATGTTGCGTCGGTGTGTGGAATCTGTGCTTTCAAATTTTGTAGCACACACCAACACAAGAAAATACTAATAGACGAGATTGTATAACGCTTCAAAAAATGTACTGTATCGCAAGGAAAATTTACCCACTATCGCTCCATATATATGCATATATATAATATATATATATATATATATTATATAAATATATATATACATACATATATATATATATACATACACATATATACATGCACACACACGCACATATTTATATATATATATATTATATATATACATATATACATATATAT
>NW_014039581.1:0-3334 GCF_001186125.1 Sphaeroforma arctica JP610 | reverse complement strand
ATTTCATTTTCCTACCGTGTAAACGCGACATGTATAATTAAATAGCTATGACCATTTATAATTATATATATGTATTAGCTGTAGATGCAAAGTGTATGCATGTGGATAAATAGTGACAGACAAAAAAATGTTTCCACTGGACATGACAAGGGTGTCTTTTACTATAGCCAATATTTATACCTTCACGCATGGTATGTAAATGCCAGTGTTAACTTGTGACCTTTTTGTTAGCAAGTGTAATCGCTACTCTGGCATTCGTACTTACTCATATTAAGCACACATCACCATCCATTACAGGGACAATTACGGCCCTCCCCCTGGCCCTATGGGTGGTCGTATGAACGATCGCATGGGTCCGCCACTGAGAGGTCCGCCAGGAGGCCCGGGTATGCGAGGCCCTCCACAAGACCGATACATGGGCAGAGGTCCCCCCGGGGTATGTGTATGTATGTATACAGTTATTGTTATTGTATATACACGCGCATACAAAGCTATATATATATATTTATATATTTGTATATGTATACATATATAAACGTACATGTATGTATTGTATGTATATGTATATGTATATATATGTATCAATATATATATATATATATACGTAATACTACTACCATGCACATGAGCGTATACATCCATGATTATTACTACCATGCGCATGTGCGTTCACCTCTATAGCAAACCCATCCTAGACATCCATGTTTACTGTTAACATGCGCATGTTCTTTCACCTATACAGGCTGGTGATATGAACCATGGTCGGTCCGTAGACCCTCGCGCGCCCGCCGCCCTACCGACGCCTGTGTTGATGGTGTATAATGTGCCGCCAGCAGTGAACTGCGACGGTATCTTCAATTTGTTTAGTCTGTACGGCCAAGTGATGAAGGTGAGCGCTACGAGTCGAGGGTTTTGGACGACTTCAGATATTTGTTGTCCGTATCTGGCCTATCCATAGGGAATGTGCAGGACTACTTAGATGTTGGTAGTCAGTATTTGGCCTGTTCATAGGAGGCTTACATAGACCTGTGGTGGTCCCATGCACGGCTTGTCTGCATTTCTAATAGTAGTTATGTGATATTAAAGTACCCGGGGTGATAATGTAGTCGAATTGGTTCGAGTGATTACGCTCTTACGCCCACCCGTGGTCTATATTTAACTCTCTGATTCACAGGGTTAGCGCACCTGTTACAATCTCATCGTGCCTAGAACACGTCAGGAACATAAGATACAGTACGTCCCTAGTGTAGCGAGGTGACAACTCCTCACACCAATTTCCATCCTCACCTTCATCCATAAACCACACACACACACACATATATATATCCACACATTGACTAAACCACACACATTCACTAAACCATTCACATTCACTATACCACACAAATCCACAGGCCAAGAAGCTACCAAACAAGGAAGGTGCGTACATGGTTGAGATGCTGGACGGCATGGCGGCAGGTGCTGTCCTGGATGCGCTCCAGGGGACCACGTGGTATGGGTCTGAGGTGGCGCTGCAGCCGTCCAAGCACTTGTTCATGGGCGGTAACACAAGTACCAACGAGACCAGGACTGTAGTCGACTACACACAGTCTGAGCACAATCGCTTCTCACGGGGCAACAAGAACACCAAAGTGCACGAGCCCACAAAAGGTGTGTGTGTGTGTGCTGAGCTGGGTATTGGTAGGTGGCTAAGGTGGGTGTCTGTGTATTCGAATGCGTCTTGAAAGGCGTGCGTGTGTACTTAAATAAATGTTTCGTTATCAACCACATATCAGTTATGCTCGGTTGTAAGTGTACCTTCGAGCAGATATGGGTACAGGTGTACCTTCGAGCAGTTATGGATAGTTGTGTTACGCCTGTGTGCGCGACATATGTCTTTTTACTGGTTACTACATAGCTGTATACCAACCTTCTGGAGACTTCGTCATGTCATTCCTGTACGTCTGAGAGAATGAGCGAATCTAGTCCCAGGGGATCGCATGTCGGCCGACCGAGTGTTTCCCACCCCCCCCTTTATCGCCAGCAGTTGCACATAGACTGTCATACAGTTTTCATGTGAACAGTGCGATATCAAGTCCTTCGAGTGTGCTTCCCTCACCTATCGCCAGAGTGTATGTAGGGTCTCGTTGCCTTTCCTACCGGACTTTCCAACATTATTTATGGATTTACCTACGTAGGCACTCCATCTATATCGATATACGCACTCAATCTAAATGTACGTACGCACTCAATCTCCCTGCCCTTGTCTGCTTGATCCGCCACAGTGGTGCACTTCTATAACCTGCCCCCTGAACTGACTCTGGACCAGCTAGGAGCTATCTTCTCGGACAACGGCGCGCCCATGCCCATTGACCAAGTCATTTTCAACAAGGGTATGTGCGGCGATTCACGTATACAGACGTTTGGTTGTGCAAACTGGTCGAAAGTGCCCTAACTTTCTTTGCATTGCATGCATCAGTGTTCTGTATGTATGTGTATTAGTGACCCTAGTTTTGACCCCCCCCCTCTCTTTTTCTCTCTCTCCTTGTGTGTTGGTATTGGGATTTGGCTGTCGGTGTAGACCAGCAGGTGCTCGTAATAGACGCATCTTAGTTGCCAGGTTCATCTGTTTGCGTGGCATTACCACCTGCGCAAGCAGTTGCACTTGTAGTCTAATTGTTAACTGGCATACATGTTATTGATATACTCGATAGGCTGCTCGCACATATACCCGTGCGTCTCTTGATCCAACCGTTATTCGATGCTATTCCATATCCGGGCGTGTATTACGCCCAGTAAAACGAAGAGTGTGTTATACATACTGCATAGCCCGTGTTATTCAAACGTCCTTGTCCTCCATTCGTTCTTACAGGTCCGGAGAAGAAGTCGTCGTCTGGTCTGGTGGAGTTTGCGGATGTTGATTCGGCCACACAGGCAGTCATCAGCGCGCACCACTCACAGATCCTCATGGGAGAGCGCAAGTTCACCGTCAAGATGGCGTTCTCAGCCACAATCGCCGTAAACAGCAAGAAACAGTAGATGATACGATTGGATGATACGATTGATCTCATTGTGTTTGTATGATACGGTGCGATACAGACACACACAGCAGCTTTGTATAGAGGCGAAGCGATGTTCTGAGGGTGAGCGTATCAGGTTCAGGGCTCAAGGTGGCGAGTGCCTTCATAATGAAACTCGGCCTGTTAACGATACTGGTATATGAGTGCTGCCCTGAAGGAATCAACACACGCTTGGTTTCAGGGGAAACGATGTACACGTGGCTGTGTCTGTGTGTGCGACTGTCCAGTTCAGTCTACCAGAACATACCTATCGACTACTGTATTACTTGACACCC
>NW_014039582.1:18714-27712 GCF_001186125.1 Sphaeroforma arctica JP610 | reverse complement strand
TAATAGCGTATATATTATTATATATATATATATATACATATAATATATATATATATATATATGTGTGTGTGTGTGTGAATATATATATATATATATATATATAAAAGACTTGAGACATACGTGGTCACCAGCGTTAATAGCCTCGTAAATGGATCCCTCAGGAATGATGGCGTCGTATGTATCCTCTGTGTCATCACTGCTGTCTTCTACGTGTACATCCTCCTCGTTAGCACGAACGACACCTACAGTAGAACGAAAGTATGACATATTAATACGACAGGACGACTACATCGTGACAAACGTAGAAAACTTCAACACTAATGAAATTTTGAATAATGGAAGCGTGTGTATATGTATATGCCGTATTCTATCAAATCACCACATTCACGGCAGTACACGGGAGAATAGCGACTCATGCTGTACTCTGCAGAGGAGACGATAAACCAGACCTCCAATCAACAGGTTGTTTTAAGATGTGTGTTGATAAAATCTGATCTGATCAGCGTCGCTACTATTTAATGTCTGCCAACGTTACACTTTGTTCTATTATCGTGTGTCGTATGGGGAGTCGAAGGTACATGTTTCATCATCACCTCTACATATAGTTGGCGAGCATACTAGAGCTTAAGATATAATAGGTTATATTCTACAATAGATCTGAAAAAAGAGCCCCTGAAATATATGCAAAATACAAACCTTGAATGAATTCAAAATACAAACCTTGAATGAATGCAGAAAGTGAAATAGTGCACTCGTGCAACCGCATATCTACATGCGCACATACACATTAGGTATGTGACAAAAACACATACTCAGTAGACAAGCTAAGCTGACCAGAAGCAGAAGCAGAGCCTTCAGGTTGAATCCAAACATTATCATAAGCTATACCACTGCACTCCAACACATACACAATACTACAGTAATACTACTGTATTATGTATATATCGTATTATTTATATATTGTTGGTATTTTTTATTGTGCCTGTACAATCTCAGCTTGTTCCTGCGGAATATTTCACCGGAATGTGTCGAAATGTAAACAACAGATCCGGGTGCAAAAAGCCCAATTGTTATGAGAAAAGGTGAAAAAAGCCCGACCAAATGATAAGTGAAAAGGACCGAATGGCTCTTTCCTATCCCGGAACTGCTGCATGATAAGTTTCGGGACAGGGTCAGAAAAAAATATTTCAAATGATCAACAATGGTTTGTTTTGTTAAAAAACTAAAAAGACGGTGGGGCTGCTCACTGCTGGCACTGGCATTTGGCAGGGCTGGGCCGCTGCGGCGCTCGCTGGGGTATGGGTGGGGGGTTAGAACAAAAAATATATATATATATGGTTTTTTAGAACATTTTTTACAAAACTATTTTTATATTTATGTAAATAAATATGAAAATATTTTACAAACCGAATGAAACCATTTTGTTAAAAAAAAAAAATCCTACGGACTTGTCCGTTCTCCCTCCTTTTTGTTTTTGGGGGGTTTTTTTTAAATAATATCATTTCTATTCACTTTTTTTATAGAAACAATTTATAAAAGGTCATGTTTTTATTTATCTTCGTGTAATATCCACAAGAGACCAGTTCGGTACAGGGTCTTGGTACCGAACTGTTAATGTCTACCACTTGGAAAGGGTTCAGCGATAGCTGTCAGGATGATTTGGGAGCTGATATAGTCTATCTGTTGAGCTGATGTGACAGGTGATGGAGTATGAGAAAGCTAGGGTAACACACTATGCTGTGTAGAGGATTGGTGGATCACGAGGACAGGGAGGAAGACTTCTTAGGAAGGAAGTGTCGTGGATACAGTTGCAATACAGTGTGGAAAGAAGAAGGTGCAGCAGAGGCCTATGCTACGCTAGATCATTTTATTATCTGAGTGACTCAACAATCGATTTCCGCGTTGGATAAGACCATACAGAATATGAAAGGGGTTGTCAAGCGAATAGACAACTTAAAGCTGATGACACATGTGCAAAACGCTAAGGAGGTTATTTTTCTATTTCGGCTACTAAGTCAACAATTTCGAGAATTTTTCGTATATAGGTTGACTCGTCTTAAGACAGTGAGACAAATTTTGTCAGGTGCCGACCGGATTCTACAAATTCTGAACTTGCCAGATACACACGTGGGACAATGTCATGTGTTTGTCCATCTAGGGCTGAGCCAGTCATCACTGTACAGGAGCTCGTTGATTCATTCAGTTAAAATATATGCTGGTGGCTAAAGGAAAACACTACAAGTTAGAACTGGGTAGAACTGATACAGAGCTGACTTGGAATTTTAGAACGACTTATGTCGATCATATAAAAAGTTCAAGTTTAAAAGGATTTAAAACTTGTCGAAGGTGGAAGTGATTGCTGAGACACATATGTAGAAATACGGCCTTCTGTTGGTCTAAAATATCATGATCAAATGAGATAACATTGGTTTTTATTTGTATTAAAAATAATTTGATACAAGTTCTTTTTCCAATATTTCCAAAGTGTTCTAAATTCACTTTGATGGCTCCAATAGCCTGAGTATTTGGTATGACTCTTTTTCTTGGACCTATTTGAGACGATAGTAGATGTATGATATTATAAACTAATTTTTATAATCTCTGAAATACTACTTACAGGTTTTGGTCCTCTTGCCAATCTCCAAAATCCAATAAGTATTTTTCGTTTTTTAACTTTTCTTCAGATGGAACTTTATTTATATTAGCTAATGTATTAACTTAGCTTACGTTCTTATGTCTAAATTAGTACTTCTAGTGAAAATTATTCAATAAAGAACAGCTAGAGATACGTCCTGTGTAGTCGAGGATACTAAGACTCTTACCAAGAGGCAGTCCCGATCATTTTTACACAAGCTACTACTGCTAAATCCTAACTGACTTAAATTGTATCTTGGTCTATATAACATAGTTTATAACATAGAAATATCCATCAAAGTTTACATTTGTTTTTCAGCTATTTAGTAGTTACTGTAGTGTACTGCTTCTAGACGATTAATTGTAACATTCGGTCTATTAAGGCAATATTAACGTCTTAGAGTAAATAAACGCGTAGGTAAATTCTAAGTATCGTGAAAATATCAAAGTATATAATCGAAATGAGACTTTTAGTAAAGTGAGGTATGCCTCGTGAAAACAGCAATACTCTGAGGAGTTGTGAGGCCGAGCCATTGCCTATATATAATCCTCTCAGTACTGTTTACACCGAAGGGATTTTATTTAGTGCTTCGTTGTCGCTCTATTAGAAACTATGGTATGTTTCATTGGGGCGAATCTGAGACTCATAAAATTCTATCTTTAGAAGAAAAGAAAGAATACTCTTGATGTCCTTAGCTATTGTCTTAACCAATAACTTGCCACTTATCAATAATTATCGACTTAACCTTCATCAGACTGGCACATCTGGTTGGCTGATCGGAGGATCAACTAGGTAACGTTAATAGTCCCTAGAAACCTATATTCGGTTGAGCCATTTCGCTACCGAAGTATTCAGATATAAATAAAGTTGGAAAGTAAATATAGTTATATTAATAGAACTAGACCAACTCTTATGTTTGGTACTTTACTGGGGCCTTTTGATGGCCTCGTCCAAATATCTGATATGTAAAATGGAAAACGTATTAATTAATAAAACCATTGAAAACCAATTTAGGAAATTTATGTTCCTCGCGTTATTAAGAGCACATTTAGGAATCCTAAGTTCCTCGTGTAAGATTCAGTCTAATAAAGGCGATACTAATGCCTTAGAATAAATAAACGCGTAGGTAAATTCTAAATATCGTGTAAATATAGATATAAATAAACGAAATGAGACGTTTAATAAAGTTAGGTTTGCCTCGTAAAAACAGCAATACTCTGATGGATTGTGAGGCCGAGACATTGCCTATATATAATCCTCTCAGTATTGTTTCTGCCGAAGGGATTTTATTTAGTGTTTCGTTGTCGCTCTATTCTGGGGCGAATCCGAGAGACTCATAAAATCCTATCTTTAGAAAAAAGAAATAAAAGAAATAAAAATACTCTTGACGTCCTTAGTTATTGTCTTAACCAATAACTTGCCACTATCAAGAATTACTGACTTAGCCTTCATCAGACTGGCACATCTGGTTGGCTTATCGGAGGATCAACTAGGTAACGTTGATAGTCCCTAGAAAACTATATTCGGTTGAGCCATCTTGCTACCGAAGTATTCAGATATATATAAAATTGGAAAGTAAATAAAGCTCTATTAATAGAACTAGAACAACTCTTTTATGTTTGGTATTTTACTGAGGCCTTTTGATGGCCTCATCCAAATATCTGATATGTTAAATAGAAAAGGTTTAATTAATAAAACCATTAAAACCCATTTTAGGAAACTTAAGTTCCTCGTGATATTAAGAGCACATTTAGGAGACTTAAGTTCCTCGTACTGTTAAGAGTACATTTAGGAAACCTAAGTTCCTCGTACTATCAAGAGTACATTTAGGAAACTAAAGTTCCTCGTACTATTAAGAGTACGTTTATAATTTGCGTACTGCTTAAGAGTACGTTTATAACATAGAGTCTAATATGGAGGCCCGGCTATTACACAGCCCCCACCCAGCTTTGAGACCCATGAGAAGCAAGTTGCTCACTCAAGCTGATTATGGATCAAAAAGCGAGAAAGGAAAACGGGTCGAAAACAAAGTAGCATAACATATAGTTAATGTTTCTCAGGTAGAGAAGTTAAGCGTTCTCGGTTACCCAGTGAATTTTGGTCTTAGGTTCAGTAGATCCGTGGTGGTCGACTGGACGTTTCTTACGCTTCAGTGTCTTAACTAAAGCCCGGGATAAATGCTGTAGGCGGATAAGTTTTAACTTCCGTGCCTTCAGACGATGGAAACATGATATCTTTTTCAGCTTGTGACTTATGCAGGCGTTTACGCCATTTTCGATTAAAGGCTTTTAAATAGTCTTGATTATCGAAAGCATCTGAAGTCAACTCGACTATTGTACCGTCTATAAAGCGTGTATTTAAATTCAGAACGATCAAGAGGGGCAGTAGAGTCATGTTGTCTTGCGAATATAATCTCTGTAGTCGGAATACGACTTATGCCTATATTAAGCGCACTAGAACCATCGGGGTTATTTACCTCGTACGTTCAGACTGGATTTGGCCTTGCGGTGGTAACGGCCATGCAACGCGTACAATTTCGGGATGTAGAAGTTGAGGATGAGGGCCCGTGGGAGATGGATGGGAAGTGGACTCGATAATTCCGGTTGTGAACAGTCCGTTGGCTCCGAAGCCGGTACAGGTAAGTGACATTCCTCAATTTGTGTCTTTATATGCTTCCGGCAGTGCGTCGATTTTCCCTCCATCGGTAACGGTTGCAAGTGAGGACACGGCGTCCCCCTTGCACGACCCTGTGGAAGCTCCATGTTCGGAGACTTTTGTAGTAAGTAGTCGAGGATAACTGTATCTCAACGTAATCCCCTCGTACAAGGGGAGACGTTGTTCATTTATTGAACTGATATCCTGTGACTATTATTTTGGTCATGTGTTTTCCTTTAATCAGTTTTAACCTGATTGAATAAACCCAATTCAAAATATAGTCTCTAAATAAAACCCAAATATCAAATAAACTCTAATCCTAAATAAACCCTATCAGGTACTTCCTGACTACAAACCCCCCCCCAACCCCAACCCCCCTCCCCAAGCTGAAACACCACAAGTGTGCGAGCTTAAAATATTGAAGTAATGCCCTGAAAAGCGGTTGCGTACTGACATTTATCCTCAGAGAGCTAGAGCATTGTGCTGGCATTTAACCTCAGCGAGCTACAGGGCTCGGCTATTTGTTCACCGCTCGAGCTGGTGACTAGACGGTAAGTAAACGTAACTTAAAATTATATCTATTAACAAAATTATCTTCTAACTATAACTGGTCTCTCCGGCGTTTCCGAGCTCGTGTCTGTGTATCTTTGTGATATGCCATAATGTCGTTAGCGTCGTCAAAGGCCTCGGCCGTTGCCCACGCCGGCACCCTTTCACGCCAACACACCAGGTTTTCGAGCTTGCCTTTAACATCCTCTGTCCTATGTTTGATGATATGACGGAACGCTGACCCGCCTTCTTGCCAAAGATCATCGTTCAACGGTGGGTCTATACTGCGGTGAGCCAACCGTAGTAACTCAACCCGTACCGGCTTCCCCTTAAACTCCTAGGGAGTGGACCCATCCCTATGTGTAAGGTCATGACCTTGACCGTTGCGGCCTTTAACTACATATGGACCAAACAGTGGGCGCATGGCTTTGGAAGTTCGCCCCTCCGATTTTACCATCATGACGTCGCCTTCATCAAAGTGGACTAAGTCCTGGGCGAGTGTAAACGATCAAACGTTTTCGTCAATTTATCCGTATAGGTCGTAGTGATCTTATGCAGTGTAGGCAAAATTGTATCCTGGAGCTGGTCCAACCGTTGTGCCCACGTGTCATTAGTAACCGGTTGTTTCTCTGGGACGTCATCGGTAAAATCCGCAAACGGCACGTGTCGGCGGCCAAAATAAACACTAAACGGCGCGCTTTTTTGTCGTCGGGAGATGCGCAAGTTCTGGTACAGCATTGTAAAAGAGAGACGTTTGTCCCATGCTTGGGGTACTGCCTCACAGACGATGCGTATCGAACGTGTTTTCTCCTTGTGCCGACGTTCCGTTGCCCCCAACACCTGTGGTCTGTAAGGTGGTGATACTTTGAGAAGTATACCCACTACCTTGACAATGAGGGCGACCATTTTGTTAGTAAACTCATTACCCATATCTGACTGTAGCTTGCGAGGGAAGTCATGTTCGCCAAAGATAGACAACAACATCTGCGCGGTGGTTTCTTTAGTCTTATCTGGTGTAGCACGTAAGATCGAATAGCCTTCTGTCTTGTGGACGTTACCGGCATTGAAATATAGTCCACCTGAATGTGATCCCAAGGGTACTTTGCGTCAATGCTTTTCATCGGATGGAAGCCTTTACGTACGCTTAATTTCTGTAGCCAATTCTAATGCCCCTGGCCAAACATGTCCGTTTTGTTGTAACTGCTTGACAGTATCGGCAGCGCCGTGGTGGCCTTGCTCATGCTGTGCCTGTGTGAGTTGTGTTCGCCGTTGTTGTTCCGTCGGTGTGGCATTCGCAAAAAGCCGGTTGTGCCCCCTCACTAGTTAACGCCACGGAAATCTCTCGTGCCGTATCCAAACACTGATGGTATGTTGTGTGTCGAGGTTCGGCATAACCTAATCTTTGTGTAAAGCTCTCGGCTAACTGAAATTCTGACGGCGGTCCCACTCGTGCAACGACCGTGTGCCCCCACGGCGACTTCCCACAGGCATACTTCGCATACTTTAGAAATGTATGCGGTGTCCGGGGTACTAACACTGGCTCGGCTTGCAATAATGATTTGAAAAGGTCAAGCCATGGTGCGCGAGGAGTCCAAGGTAAGCACACCGTCGCTGTAGCCCCGTCCGCTTTGATCTTCCGAAGCATGCGATGTATCAACCTCCACGGTAAGTTCATCCACCCGTCGACCATCGCCCAGTTATGATAAAACGCACCGTCGCGTTCGTTCTTTGTCCAAAACCTAGCAAGCTGCGTGTTGTGGTGTGCTGCGAACACATCTTATGTTGTTGTGTCCAAAGATACGTTGTGCTTGTTCGAAATAGCTGGTAAATAATTGCCAACAGTCTGCACACAGGATTTCTGGCACGTCTGTTTCCGCGGTCCCTTCATGTATGCGACTCAGCATATCCGGCAGGACATTCTTCTCCCCAGGTATATGTGAAATGGTGAAGTTAAAGGGCGCTATGATGTGGTGCCACCTCTGTAGCATAGGATTAAGATTCAGTTGAGTATTCGTATATACTAATGCCTTGTGATCCGTAAACACCGCAAAGCGCTGGACGTCGAGGTAGTCGCGGAAGTGTGTCAACCCGTAAACTAACACTAGTAGTTCCTTCATGGGTGTCGCATAGTTCTGTTGAGCCTGATCGAGTGTCTTGCTGAAAAACATAAGGTGGTGTTTCTCGCCCTCCACCCACTGGAACAGTACTCCTCCCAGTCCGTAGTCACTCGCGTCCGTCTCGAGGTTGAGGAGGACGTCATCCACCGGGAAGTGTAGCGCGACCGCGTTGACAACCACCCTCAACACAACCAACTCCAACGCAACCAGCCACAACACAATCAACTACAACACAACCAGTCTCAACACAACCTACTCCAACACCGCCAGCCACAACACAATCAACTCCAACACACCAGCCACAACACAATCAACACCTACACAACTAACCAGCCACAATACGACAGAACCAGCCAAAACACAATCAGCCTCTACGCAACCAGCCTCAACACAACCAGCCTAAACACAACCAACTACAACAGAACCAGCCACAACAACAACAAAAATAGCCTCTACGCAACCAGCCTCAACACGACCAATTACAACACAACCAGCCTAAAGAAAACCAACTCCAACATAACCAGCCACAACACAATCAACTCCAACACACTAGCCACAACACAATCAGCTCCAACACACCTAACCAGCCACAACGCAACTAACTACAACACAACCCGCCACAACACAACCAGCCTCAACACAACCAACTACAACAGAACCAGTCACAACAAAAATAGCCTCTACGCAACCAGCCTCAACACACCCACCATCAACACACCCACCCTCAACACGACTAACTACAACACAACCAGCCTCAAGAAAACCAACTCCAACGTAACCAGTCACAACATAATCAACTCCGACACAAGCAGCCGCAACACAATCAACCTCAACACAACCAGCTACAACACAACCAGCCTCAACACAACCAATTACAACACAACCAGCCTCAATATAACCAACTCCAACGTAACCAGCCAGAACACAATCAACTCCAACACAACCAGCCGCAACACAACCAGCATCAACACAACCAACTACAACACACCCAGCCTCAACACGACTAACTACAACACACCCAGCCTCGATAAAACCAACTCCG
>NW_014039582.1:0-17734 GCF_001186125.1 Sphaeroforma arctica JP610 | reverse complement strand
CCAGCCGCAACACAACCAGCATCAACACAACCAACTACAACACAACCAGGCACAACACAACCTACTCCAACACAACCAGCCACAACACAACCAGCCTTTACGTATCCAAACAACCAACTACAACACAACTAGACTCAACACAACCAGCCTCAACACAACCAGACTCAACACAGCCAACTACAACGCAATCAACCTCAACAAACACAATCAACTACAACACAACCAACTAAAACATAACCAGCCTCAACACAACCAACTAAAACATAACCAGCCTCAACACAACCAACTAAAACATAATCCGCCACAACACAATCAACTCCGACACAAGCAGCCGCAACACATCCGGCCTCGACACAACCAACTACAACACAGCCAATTTCAAAGTAACCAGCTAAAACGCAACCAGCTTCAAAACAACCAACTACAATACAACCAGCCACAACATAGCCAAGTACAGCCCAGCCAGCCGCAACACAACCAGCCTCATCACAGCCAACTACAACACAACCAACCTCAATAAACACAATCAACTACAACACAATCAACTAAAACACAACCAGCCACAACATACCCATCTACAACACAACCAGTCAGAATGCAACCTCTCACAATACGCAACATGATCGTCAGTACTGCGAGAGCCGCTCGTTTCGTCTTCACCATTTCCAAGAATTGTGTCGTTAGTCGTGTTCCACGCATCATCAGGATTCATAAAGTTTTAAATTACGTCGAGCCAAATCCGTTACTATCCCCGGTGACCTTATTGTCAAACTTAGCACGAGTACCACCCTTTTCCAGTGAAACAAGCCCGACGTAGTGTCTCGTGCGTAATAATAGCACAGAATCTCTTGAAGGCATTGTCAGTCTTGTTAAGCGTCATGGTCTCATTCTTCTGTTTCGCTGTTTGAGTATCCTGTTTGTCATTCTTCCCCGATTAGCTCTTCTTCAATAGTTCTACGCTCAGAGGGGTTGAGAGCAAATAGGAGAGCCAGTTGTTACCATATCCTGAGCTGTTCACTTTAAACCCTTTTTTGTCATGTACATCATAGACATACTCTCGCGAATGCACAAGTTTGTCTGCTGCGTCACGTTTGACAAGTAAATATTATATTGTCAGATCCAGCATTTCATCTCTTCGTATGTGTTCTTTGTAAGCTGGTTCACGAAGCCATGCCGAACATTGTTCATCTCTCCTTGCCAATCAGATGAATAGCCTGAAGAGCTCGACAACTCTTGAGTAATGGTCGCCACCGATTGATCCGACGGCAGTGTGCCAACATTCTGGACAGGAATGACATTGAACACTAAACGAAGTCGATGCTGTGTGTTGCGTTCCTATAGTATTCAGATTCGATGCTGCGCTAACCTGCTGTTGCTATGTTGTCATGGTGAAATGTCAAAGTTCGTGAGTCTATATTATTCCTTGTGCAACATGGTTCCTTCATGCAACTCCGTTTTATATTCAACTATATTCGCTCACTGCTTTCATAGATAGTTACCTGGTAAACTTTAGTGCATATGAGTGTAGAACTACATCCCCAGAACAGCGTATGCACAACCAAATTTAGCGCTCAAAAACACACAACATTTGACAACGCATCTATAAAACGGCTGTTTTTCATTCGATCAATCAAATTTTTGCACATATTCTATGTCATGGTCGACAAACGTACTTTAACGGTACGGTTTGTCATTTTTCGTCAGTTTCTCAATAAATCTCAAGTATGGGTTCTCATTGGTTGATATAAATCTTCAGTTTAATGGATTCTCTGAAAAACCTCTCGTTCAGAACCACCCTACTCCGCGTTTACGTTTTAAACAGCTACAACTGTCTCGACCGACGTTTACAAGGAGTTGGCCATGCACAAGTCAGATCAGTAGACTAAACAATATTTGAGAGCTCTGTTGGAGACGCAGGTTATACACCAGGACAGAGAGGTGCTAGTGACCGAACCAGCGAAAAAGTGTTGATGAGCATGGCAATGCAAGGGAGATGGAGGTTTAAATACTCGATACGCAGATGTGACGGCCGGGTTCGCTAACCGGATTGTTAGTATCAATGGTATATATGGAGTGCAAGATCAGACTTCCGAGGCTGTTTTGGAACAGTCGTTTGCTACAACCAGTTAGTCAGTAAAGAATGTTCCGCATTTCTGTGTGAAGGTATCGGCATGCATAATTATGCCTTGTACTGTAGTAACAGGTTATACCAAAAGCTTGGGTGCAAGACGATACACGTTCAATGAATATTGATTATCATTATCCTTGCATGATGTTTGATATGAGCGTCACCATACGCTAACATTCTCGATAATGAACATCAAAATCAAAGCACAAACAATATCGTCTACGCCATATTATATCAGTGAAGCAACTTGATCCAGAAACTTCTGCTACTAGGGGAGAGTTGATAAACTATCTTGGTATCAGAAATAGAAATAGGAATGGTGATGGTGATAATACTAGTAATAATGATAATAAAGAACAGCAACAGGAACAGACAACTACTGGAAACACACAAACAATTGTATCCTTCGTCTACCAAATTACGGGTCATAGTATGAGCATAAAAGATACGCCCTAGTATTGCTAGGCACACAGTCAAGAAGTCGTGAAAGCAATTTTTACATCATTTGTACAATATATACATAGTGAATTACCTATGTTTTCTAGTGCCACAATGGTAGAATACCTTAGGGCTTATCTATGTCAATGTATAAGTGATCTTCTGTTGAAGTGGGGGAGGACTGACGAGGCCGATTGAATACTGCAATAGTAGAGCGTACACAGAGTAGCATTGTGCACACTGTCTATCTTACAAGACTATGCCCAAATTGTAAACCGATTATCTAAACTCCGATGTCAAGCTTGGTTTAATATTTTCTTACTAAGCGGTCTAGGTATATCTGACTTCTGGGTGAGATATGAATTTGCTATGAGTAACGGAGCCATCTATTTACATGATCTACTATGGAAGTAGAAAGGGTGTGATCACATACGAACTTCTAGATGAGACGTTTGAGACTGGAGTTTTTATAGCTTAGCATACTTTGGATTACAAGAGTTCAAGCACTCCCACAAGTATTTTCTAGTATCAAAGCGTCACATCCTGCTTGCACAAATCGTACACACCCATATAAAGACATTGACATATCTTCAAGTAGCGATACAGTATCAGCAAGACCTTTCACTGCGATATAAAACGGTGAAGGGTGAAGACGTCGGTGTTGAGGACACAGGGAACCTCGAGCAGTTGACTTCATACGAAAGCGTGGCAGAAAAAAAACTGCTGCATGCTCAGCCAGTCGTAAATTCGATGCTAAGCAGGTGGATATTTAACAACACAAATAGACATAATCAAACAGACATCTATACACAGTTGTAGTTTTTGTTATTTATGAAAAGCTGACACAAAGAAAATACTCTTAATAGATAAGTATTTGATAAGGTTGGATGCCGGTTAGGATACAAATCGATATAGGGAATAAGCTAGTATCTGCTAGATGTGATGGTAGATTGGTATCGCAGCAATCATCCATGGCTATCAAGCACGGTTTCGCAATTATAGAGACCACCTACGCGTAGTCCAAGGAACTCGTGATCATAATTGTGACACTCAAACTTTATTTGGACTTAAAAGCGATGCGTCGGCAGTAACTAGGTCTGTTTGTGTATTGGGAGAGACACTACACAAACTGAGAGAAAAACATAACGGGAGCAGGCCTTAGCTGCTGAGACACATGACAACGAGAAGAAAGATTGGAACTTAACCTATTTACAGCAAGAGGCATGATACAACAATCACGTGTATACATAAACAAAGATCATTACTGATAGTGGATAAAAGGCGATATTAGTGCTTATTGTAGAAACACAAGATTATTTTAGAAACCCATTGGATAGTGACCTGTCAGAGGAAGTTAGTCTTCATTCATTGGCAATTAACTTGCTTATGACCATTCTCTAGTCACGCGACGCATCTGCTAGAGAATGAATACGCGTACGAGAACATTCCTAAGAGTGTCCTTGTAGTGACCTGTCAGAGGATGTTAGTCTTCATTCATTGGCAATTAGCTTGCTTATGACCATTCTCTAGTCACGCGACACATCTGCTAGAGAATGAATACGCGTACGAGAACATTCCTAAGAGTGTCCTTGGATATTGACCGCCGTCATGCTGCGGCTGTCGGTGAAACCCAACATCTGGGGACTCCAAATCCAAGTAGAACACCAACATTTACTGTCAAAAGAGGAGTTGAAATATATTGGAAAGGCGAGTATGAAGACTCATTAGCGCTAAAGCATACTCATTTTATTAATATAGTCTGAAGAAAATATCTAAGATAAATGGTATACTTCTTTACTACCACTGAACGCTGATAGCTTTTAAAGTGGCCAATTAAAAAATAAAATACTGCCGCAATATTAAATACGCATTTAGAAGATAATGAATTCGTGGGATGGAACACACAGAAGATTCAAGCCATATTTTGGGAGCTAGTAGATACAAATGATATATCAGGTCACGTACGTAGTTAGAACAGCGATTGACGCTGTATACCAATCAGATGATATTTGTGCGTTCACCATTGTTACGGCTATCATTGGCGATGAGTGATGAACGGCGTTCTGGGTATAAACTTTCTACACCTATGATGCATTAATATCTGGTGGGCAAGGAGGCGCAGAAGGAGATGATGACATGGTAGTTACTGACTTTATAAAAGCACCGCTAAATAGTATACCCAGTATTCGTCGGGCATAGCTAAGAAAACGTACTAACGAAGAGTTGAGGTTCGGCTGAGCAGATAACTGAATATTTTAACTCAGGAAAGAAGTTTCTGCGTAAATGTAATGGGGAATGCATGATGGTACTTTCATCGATCCGCTACTAGGCATTAATAACGATAGAAAGCAATACGTAGAACTGGTTACTTGAGGTCTTACTCAACAGTCGTTCACATTTATTGCGCTGGGAGATAACACGGGTCGCTGGAACGGGTGAAAGGCTTGATATGAAAATCAGAGATACATTGACCAATATAGAAATATGTGATGCTTATGCATCGCTTATTTCAACGCCAACTAGGGCAGCAGCTGGCAATTTAGAAGGTACAACAGTTGGTAGGATGTTGAAATTTAGTCGTACAGCCTAATGCAACCATATGGAAGATTACAGCGATACTAGAGGGTCTATACGGTTACAAAAGTAATATGATTGCAGTATACTTACTATGATTGACGAATGCTTTTATATTTGTAGCATGAGAATCGTATGACATGCCTGTCAGCAATGGTTTTTGGAGACTCCAAACAATTACCGCATGTATGCGACATATCGTTGTTAATTGATACCATTTTTTAAGAAACGCGGTGGATAATACGGGTATTGGTATTTTGGTAGCAATTCACGGATTACTGGAATTCTTACTGAGCCTGTTCGTCAAAATTTATTTGGCCTGCTGAAAGACGTTCAAACTCAATAACGCGACGGATATCCAGATGGTATCACGGGAACACGTTTTGCAGCGAGATCCGTCTTTCTGGGGTAGTTAAACCAAAGAGAGTGTGAATCGCCAAGAATACGAATACTAAAACTGCGAGATAGCTAAAATTTGTTCGCTATCTGTTCCAACAAGGACAGGGACATATACAACTCCGAATATATCGGTACATTTCCACAAGTATATGTAGTGCGAGCAAAGTATAGTGGCAGATTGGCCTGTTTACGGAACGTGAAATTATTTAGGACTTTAGGTTTAGCAGTTCTTGGTCTCATATTTTGACATCTGCTTGTTAGTTAAACATAGTTAATATAATGTCGAAAGCGTGTCTTGCAAATGAATCACGTGGTATAATACGAGATATTATATACACTGACCTGTACAAAGAAATGAAACTCCGGTTCTTGTAGCCGAGATGAATGACTATAAAGAGATGATTCAGCGATGATTCATTCATAAAACCTAATTAAACTAATGCTGAAAGTTTAGTATCCAAGGAGAAGTGTGTGGTAATTGGAGTGGCTGAGCTTAGGTGTGAATGCACGCGGTGTAGTCACCGTGTGGCGAAGGCTGATCTATTACACAATTTACAAGGGATGACAGTTGGTAAGAGAAAGACAATACGACGAACGGTGCTCAAATGGACACTTCGGTCAGAATAGTTGTGGTCATATGTAATTTATGTAGGGAGAAGTCGTGTTCACACTACTTGTACATCCGATAGCTGAAATGGACTTGAAAAAGGTAGTAACTACACAGGCCTGGAAGTTTCAGATCTTCGCACTTAATACATGTGTAACGAGGCTGATCAGCAATTAGATGCTCGGAGAAAAGCTCACGCCGAGGTATTCCCAGACTCGCCAGTGTGAGGTATTAAGAAACACTACTTACACACCTTGAATAGATTCACAGGCAAAGCTCGTAGCTGATTTGGACTTCAAAGCGAGAATGCACACTTAACTGGTAACTGTCCCAAGGAAGTTTTGGCATGTTTGGAGACAGAATTGTCTATCAAGTTGCGAGAACTTACTTATTAAACCTTAGTATTTTTCAATCTTCAATACAGGGTTCCATACACAATACTAATTTTAAAAAGAAAACAGACAAACGGTATTTATATTCCATGAGAATCTATTTTCTTTTTTACTTCTGACAACAGAACCACTATTAAAATGCTTCCTACTGAGAAAGAGTACAGTTTAGTCATGCATGATAATTTATACATAAAATTTATGTATCTGTAATGTAATCCTTGGGTCTAGGTTTTTGCTCTACTCGAGTTCATACCTAAGATATCATTTCCTTGTGTGAGAAACTGCGACATTCACAAAGAGGTATTAAATAATTAGGAAATAGCTACTTAGAGGAGACCGTCTCCATCACAGATGCTTACTGTTTACTCGTTTTATGGCATAGTCATCGTATTAGAGCTCTAATCCTTAATTCTCTTGGTCATCATACTCGTCATCCCCGCGGGATCGAAAAACCTCAAACTATCGAAGAACTTGGCCCTAACCGGACATGACAAGTGATACCAATCCTTTTCCTTATCCTTCTCTTTCCCGTTTATCGTCTTATTAGACTTCGCACCACATATCCTACATGCACACGAGTAGTCTCCGTGTATGCACACACCACACTGACTGTCTCCCGTGAGTGTGCACCGCGGACAAAAGCTCGGATACGCCTGTTTCCAGACATCGTTGGCTTTTTTCTGCACACCAGCATCATCCCAACATGTCGCCATACAGCATTTAGTACTTAAACGCATCTTCCCTAACGTCCGCTTGACATGCTTGGTCATCTTGCTCCTTTTCTTTTTCTTGATTTTCTTTTTCTGTTCCAATTTGCCGATTTTTGACAATCTCATTTTCGGGCAGGGACTCAGCATACTCAAGCTGGACTTCAACCAATTTTCTCTATCACCTTTAGGCTTCACCTTCTTACTTGCGTCAGAACCCTTCCTACTCCGAAAAGTCTTCTCCATACGATGCACTTCCACCGGTCTAAAATCCCTTGACACTTCATTTGACACCTGATCAGTGTCATTTGATACCAATCGCGAGTCACTAGCGATCCACTTAGGTCCGCTGTACCCTTGAACTTCCGCTCGATCATACATATCTATATCTAATGATTCAGTTCGAGCCCCCGTTTCTCCAGAACCGCCGTCACCGTCCAACCTTACCCCACCATCAACCTCCAGCCTTACCCCAACACCAACCTCCACCCGTATATTCTCTATTGTATTTCCCATAGTAATATCGTCTAATGGAATCTCCCTGTGGTCAAGTATTGTACTACCAGTAACCGTGGGGAGAACATTGTCAAAAAATACCATGTCATCGCCTTCGACCTCGCTCTCGGTTTCAGTGTTCATTCCGCTGTCAGAGTCGCTCTCATCGTCTGACGCCCACACAGTCGCAAACTCGTCCCAATCCTCGGGGTCCACCTCCACCTGAACAACAGTACATAAGTTAAGTTTACGAATACTTGCGCACCAATATACACCCAATTGCTCATAAGAATGAAAGGATCACAACACATCGAGCAGAATGAAATCCTAAAGCCAGTTGCATCAAATGCGCGTATCTGCAGGTTGGCATATAATTGTAAATAGTTGTTTTAACAAAGGTGTTTTCTAGAGCCCTACCTGCTCGCCCCAGACCAGCTTGCGTCTAATAGTCAAGTCACTGTGTTCCCCGTTGTCTATCTCGTACACTACATCTGCTAGTGGTGCCAGAGTGTTAACTGACTTTGGCACCTGCGCAATGGACTGGTCTATTGTCTCAGTAGGCACGACGCGATTACTAAGTTCGGCCCGTTTCCTACATATTAAAATCCAAAATCACTTTTTGAGAATAGTGGCTAATAATCAGCGATAATTCAACTGAATACAATTTCTCTTATTGGTGCATGCAATCGGTGCATGCAATCTGTACATCAACGGACCCAAACCCATATAGTTAAACTATATTTCAAATGTGGTAAATGTTTCTATAACGTTGAAAAGTTTATATAAAATTTAAAAATATATGATACGGCCCTATATTCAAACTTGCTGTAGAATTCACTACCTTGTGGATAAAAACCGGTGTAGTTAATGGATATGCACATATACGCGATTTCGTAAGTTTGATCGCTTGTCAAATCGTCAGGGGTGTGTGCGATTCCGTCAAAGAGATATTCGATCGGTTTAACATGTACTGAAAGGTGATATACTATTCATATTTTGAGTAAGTAAATCTATGTATAACATATATGTTAGGTACTAAATTTAGATTCTGAATAAGGTTACGTGTTTAGTTGACACAGATGACGCGAAGCGGCCATATATATGAGAAAGTATATATACTTATGTGTACTATTCTATGTGTGCGTGTGTGCATGATTTTGTGTATACATGTATGTATCACAAGAGTATTCTCATACGTTACTATACTTATGTGTACTATTCTATGTGTGCGTGTGTGCATGATTTTATGTATACATGTATGTATCACAAGAGTTGTCTTATACGTTACTATACATCATTTACGCAGATGGACTTACCTGGCTCTTTGGTGGATTACAGATCTCTCTGCACTCACGTGCAGTATTCCGATCTGGTAGAGCGGATACTCTCGGCGGATCCTCGCAAACAAATCAGAGTACCAATCAACATCGCGTAGACTTCCGTCCACAACCAGGGATCGCCCTTGCAGCAGTGTGTATTCAAACAAGACATCAGACATGAAGGTGGACTCTCTATGCACTTTAGTAGCCGCTGATTCGGCTTCTTCCTGCGAGGAGGATGAGATGAATATCTTCAGAGGGCACCAACGTCAATATGACTCATATGATACAATAATTAAAAGTTGTGATATGCGAGTAAATGCTGACATTGCACCGGTCCACACACCCGAGGGAAAAGCATGAAGTAGAGACACAGAAATAGGTTGTCACATACAACGCTTAGTTTGAATTTGCATACATGTAGTGAATACAAATCTCGAGGCGTGATGCAGATATAGTTACAAATACATGGTGTATATGTAAATTAAGTACAATAATAACTGCATACGAGTGTACCACTGTATCTGGCATACGTGAATGTACAAACTGATTGCATACGAGTATGCCACTGTATACTGGCAGACGTGAATGTACAAACTGAGGTATGAGCTATTTAAACGTGGGCGTATATGTTTTGGCAGGGCGCAGAAATTCTGTAAATATTCAGACCACTAGAATGTGACAAAATTTGTACAGTACTCAGACAGGATAGAAAAAAATCACAAGGTTTGCGACCCTTGTGTCTTACGGCTTACAGCAATATACAGCATTGACAAGATGACCTACGGCTACTATCTAGAACCGCGTCTGTCCGTCGATATTACACTTGAGACAAACCACTTGACACACAGTATCATTATGTTCATACTACAAACCATGTTACAGACATATTAATCCTTGACCAAATTGACATTCTCTAAAAATACACACCTGCAAATAGCCCGCCATCTCCGGCAACTCATTCTTCAGCTTATCCGGATCAATCATCACAAACTGCGACATTGGGAAAGCATCCGCGTTGTGTAATGTAGACAAAACGTACCCCTTCCCAGCACCCATAGCCCCGGCTGTGAACACCAGCCATGGTTTCCGCGTGTGTTTAGTAGTGGTCTTCAGTGGGTTACTCGCCGCAAGCACACGTGTCAGAATCGCGTCTTGAAGTTCCTGACGAGGACATACCTGCACATCGCGTACATGTATAAGTCATTAATTTGATTCCATTCGATTCCACGGATAGTCGAATAGGCAGATCTCACTACATCTTTTCTGCACAACAAGTTGCAATCACATCCCTACTAGTTTTACAGATATATGTGTTGACAAATTTACGTTCACATACCGGATTGCGATGATATTCATAATCCAGGCGTTTCCGAGCTTCGGCAAATTTGGACGCAAAGCGGTTTATAGTTGGATCATGGTATCTATTTGATGTTACAATCAGCAAGGTATAAGTAGTCGCTATTAGAGACCATGTATATTATTCTATCAACTACTACAATGTCACACGTTTCAAATTTCCTACAAGCTCCACCACTCTGTATATTGTGACGTGTGTGACACAGTTATATCGCAGCACATACGGCTTATCAACTTAAATCAGAAAGGTGGAAGTGATTAGGTAGTACTGGAGGTCTTGTGTATAAAAATTACATTTAGCAACTAGAACTATGTTAAACGAATGAGAAGTCTGATAGTCCCACCTTCCTGAACGATATGGCGTGCACAACGCTATTATATCGCAACAAATTGTACTGAAAATCCTTTGTACGCGTGCGCCGACAAAACTGAGAGAGTCCATTTCTTTTACCATCAGCCTTCAGTTGTATTAGCTGTGCTGTGAAATAAATCTGTAACTCTAACTGCATATATGCTCGTGTGTATCGTGCTCTCACATACAACCATGATTAGGACCTTTCAAATATGTATGTAAACACACTTCAAGCTCATTGCGTCCCTGGTATATCTTGGAACTACACATCACATATAGCCACGCAGAGATATATCTATTCCAGACCTAAACATGCTCATACAACCCTGAATTTGGCATTCCAACATACACGTTTACAGACCCAAGCTCAACATCTCTATGATGAAACTTTATCAACTGCATAGAATACATAACACCAAGAAGTATAAATCCATCACATCCGCAAACATACGATTCATTCATTAAAAGAGTAGGCTATGCATATCATAAATGACCCCACAGATATACCTCATCTCAATGCCGATCCGCTTCTAACATACTAAAACATACTGTTCATTAGTTGGAATGGTCCAATCGAACTCCTGTCCATGCCGTGCAGGTGGCCAACTTTCCAGTTTCTCGGCCTCGTCGCTCGACAAATTTCTCAGCCACTGTGGCATAGGTGTACCACTTGGAATGATGGTAACAGCCATGTTGTGATATAGTTGAGTATTGTACGAGATAGGGCGCAAGCGTGAGCTGCAGATACTTGGGATGTAGAGCTAGTGTTCGATTTAGAAGGCTATGAGATGGGGAAGTGGCGATATGTTATTGATATAGGGTTTCTACTCTACTCTTTTTGTTAAAAAATGGGATGATGAAAAGATGATGTCATGATCATGACTGTTCAAATATGAAATACCAACAACAATCACGGCCCTCTGTCCTCTGGATTTGTAGAATGGGCCCTAGTAGGGAGTAAAGACTTTTGACTTGTGACTTGTCCGCTCTCCCTTTTATAATTCTTATTATTATATTTTCTTTTACTGTGTACATACAACTAGACGGTCATGATTTGGACAATGTCGTCGGAAGAGACCTGATTTCTGCTCGCGACCGAAATCCAAGGGCCAGAGGGCCATAACGCCGCAACGTAATATCACGACTCCAAGCCCAACCATTATCAATACATATTTACCGCGTCCATCCGTCTATATATGAGTATGAGTATGACTCGGGGGTCACATTTCCGTATGGTATACTGTCTACGCAATGCAGGATTGCAGGCTATGAGCCCAAAATGTGAATGAAGCGTGGGCTGCGTGGATAGCAAGCTTTTTCTAATTAATATAAATACCAACAATAAACACATAGTCATCATGTCTTGAAATCAATACAACTTCCAGCATTCAGTGAATATGATATGGGCTCAACTCTGTGCTTGCGATTAAATGCAATGCAAACTATAAAATATACTCGTGTCTTCTCCATCGTTTATCTGTCGTCTGTGCGACATATTCAAACTCGGTTTGTTTATAAGGGGATTGTAGATCTACTGTTTAACCTGTGTGCCAAGCAACGCACACAGATTGCTTGTGAACAAACCTATATTGTTATATATGGCGTACTCAATATCACACCAGACATACTCTACATGTCCGCCCTTGTAAGCTAAAGTCAGATTTTTACAAACGAAGTTAGAATTAAAATTGTGATTTGGAAGTTCTTGGAAGACAGTTCGTAATTGTCATCCGGTTGAGCGTTCAAAACTTCCCGCGGACAATTATTGACCATTTTCCGTTGAATCTCTTCCTGTTGAATCCTGATGAAGCACTCGCAACTTGCATATCAAATTTGTTTGTATTCTATTCACAAATCTACAACTTGTTCAACAGCATTATTTCCTGAATACGGTGCCTCCGTGCCCATTTGTGACGTAAGACCACTTTACGTCGCACCAGTGAAAGGAAAATTGCACACTGCGTCTGCCTGCCACTCAGTAATGAGAACGTAAAAGTTTATTCACTTCCAAACAACTAGGTCTATTACTATATCTACATTGAGGTGCTGCCGTACTTGGCGATTAGCTCCTCCACATGCTTTATGTATTCCGCCTTGGCGTCATCCTGGGACTTGCCCTTAATATCGTTCCATGCTCCCCACTTGGCCTTTCCTTTGACATCAAACATACCTGTAAAGTGAAGTGACATTAGAAAATACGCCCTTTTAATAAACAAGCAGCTCGATACAAACTTGCGTAAACAAACACAAATATACTAATGAACTAATTGATAAACAAGCAGTGCACTAAAGTAAAATTACCAGAGTACTTAGGGTTTACGAGTATTTTGCGGAAATAGAGGTACAGTATAACCTGTATATTTCTATGAGGAAGTACTGTGGGCAAACTTCCTCCAGGGTAGATACATTTTCGAGTAATTATCGTATTTAGGTATCTGTGAGATTCGTCTTCGACTGTACTCCATTGCAGCCTGTGTAATACGAAATCGATGCTACTATTTTCAAGAGCATAAATAACGAGTTCCAGACACATACGTGCTATCATCAACTTTACGCATACAACACGGGTCGTGACAACAACAACAATAGCATCGACAGGCAAGGCAGCGTTGTCTATTCTGGACTTGAATTCAATGCTTACTAGTATCAAACCTAGAGCACAGTAATCTCTATATGCAAACGATAGTACAATAGACGACAAATCATTCGACGAGAACGTAAGCAAAGCGCAAGCACAACACAGCACTTGTACTGCACAACTTATAGATTCAATAGTGTTCCAAACAGGGTTAGCTGTATTAATAATATAAGTGCTAAAACAAACAGGGTTCAATTCAGGCACTAGCAAGACCAGCGATACATAAGTGCACCAAGTACACAAGTTGCACGCAAAAATACACGCAAAAATTCACATACCAGGCTTGGCAGCGTTGCAGTCTCCAACGGTGGCTTGCTTGAACAGGGCGTATGTCTTCAACATCTCATCGTTACTGGGAGAGGTCTTTAGGTTCTTCACGGCCACTTGGGCTCCGTCGAAATCCTATTGTCAACAAGAAACGACCGTACAATTGAGCTTATGTTTCACTATTCAAGAGTGTATATGTGAGCCTATGGTTTACTATTCAAGATTGTATAGCTAAGTGTGCAGCACAAAAATGCGATACAAACGAGTTTGGTATGCTTGTATGTAGAAGCTAGGCAAACTGCTTCATTCTACGGGCAGAAGACAGCAAACTGCTTCATTCTACGGGCAGAAGACAACAATAAGCACCCCAACATCTAGTATCAAGATTTTAAAAATCACCAACCATAACAGTCGCAATATGTGCTTGAGTTGGGCAAATAGGACTGGCATGCGATTACCGATGTTGACAGAATATACAATTGAAGTGTTTTTTGCTACGAGGCATAGTGACGAAATATACCTATTACAGTTCAGTCAGTGGATCATAACTAGAATGAAAATATGGATTTATAATATAGAGCTTCATAATATACAAGCAACATAAGATAGGATGACGAAGTATGAACAGCATGCAAAAAACCAGAAGTACCAGGTATTTACGTCAACTTGCAGACGGCAGAGATTTATTTGAAGATAGTTGATTACTGACACAACATACCATTTTCCTAGATAGGGGTTGAGATGTTTGTATTGAATCCAATGAACTGAAATTGGTACGGTCGCGAACTTGCTATTTATATATAAATATTTTTTGTTAGTCTTTTTTATTTGCACAAAGAAGGGAAAGCAATCAAAGCATCCCCCAGTCCCCCAGTCCCCCACCCTAATATCCATATTTGTTCGATTGTTTATATATATTTTTTAATTATTTATCAACTCTCTTCTTGTGTGTGTCTCTGTGCACTGCTCTCGTTGTTGAGTCTCACCTTTGAGTTTGAAGTCCCTTCTTCTTCTTGTGTGTTGTTCGAGAGGAGTTGAGCACTTGTGAGACTTGAGACTTGAAGAGACTTGGTCGAGAAACTGCTGCTCAGCCTGCAGACTGCAGTGCAGTTGTCAGTTTGGCAGTTGGGAAGTGAAATCATCAAACAGGCGAGAGGCAAATCGTGTTGTTAATAAATAACGACGTCAAGCACAACCTCCAGTTGTTGGAACCCCGCTTTTGTTGTGGCCTATTGAACATTTGAACTTTTGAAGTGTCGAGAATGAATTTACGACATCATTTATATTTTAATTATACCTAATTTGGAACATTTTTTATTTTTTTATATAGATAATCTTAAACTAGGCATTGTATGTTTCCAAGTCTCAACTCCAAGGCAAAATATACAAGAAGTTGGGTAATGGAACACACATAGAAAAGACGACACACTGACTCAGTGACACAGTCCAAAACTCCAAACGCCGACCTCCGAGTGGCTCCGACTCCCAAATTTTGACAACAATTCATGTGTCTCGGCCAGTCGGCCTCTCGGGTCTCCAACATGCGAATTGGGAGTTAAAAACGTATATTTTAAATGCAATTTCAATACGCGCTTTAAGCTCGTCATTCTTCATTTATTGGCTAAAATCAGCCTTTTTAGGCCAATATTGGTCTTTATGACTTTATGTGCCAAAAAGGTGACCAACAGCAGAATGAGAGTGACGGACAAATTGATTGGACTAGTAGCTATTTCCAGCCTACCTTTGGGCCTAAATGTCCTAGAAGCGAAATTTTGGGCGGGATTTGCGGGAAATTTACTAGGAAAGAATCTAGGGGGTTTTTTATATATAAAAATGAAGGCCATTGTCTGGGCCCTCTAGGCTCTGGGGCTCTCTGGCCTCTGGCCCTGGGTCTGGGGCCTGGGCCTCTGGAGTCTGGACTCTAGGAGCATGGGCTCTCTGGTGGAGTGGGACTTCGCTTTCAGTACATACATTTTTATATATAATTTGATTAGAAAATAATAATAAAAACAATATATGTACTGTATGTAGTATAAGAAAAGAAAAATCATACATTGTATTCGTGACCCTCTAGAAGTGTAAAACATAAAGGAGTTAGGACTTGTATTTCCGCATGTCTTAGGTCTCTTGGTACCTACTGTACTAGTGTACTGTACATATTTACAGGCTTGTGCTTTGTGGCCTCTTCTCTAAAAATATAAGTGCGGTTGGACTTGTGACTTCGAGGTGAGTGATGACTTTCAGGTTTGAAGTATTTATGAGCGATCGTGAGCCCTGCAGTCACAGATAACAAAGTTTGCTTTTGCCAGCGTAGGAAATGTACAAAGGCATATATAAAAACTCAGCAGATATCTGTTCTGCTGGTAAATATTCAACTTTATTTTTGAATATCTTTTATCCATATTACAGTCGCCATCATCCACTAGGTGCGAGCCACCGCGTTTCGAAATTGCTATTCATACTTCTATTCACATATAGGTACAGATTCTTTCCAAAACAAAGTCAACCCGTGAATATTTGGCTGACCAGTAGGAGGCTAGGAGCTTCAGATATGCCCTTGATAATGAGAGGATTTTATTAAGAGTTTGAGATTATCATTCATTTTTATACATCCGTGTTCGACTAAGAAATTTGTAATATTAATATTATAGAACAACCCGCCATCGCAATATTATATAAGCTTTTTACAACGGTCCCGTTAGCTTGACCGAACCCATAGCCTTCTTCTAAATAAATAAGTTTATACGATATGTGATGCTTGTGTTTGTAATTTCGCAGGGATATATTTCGTTTACATACTCAAAAGTTCATATTCTTTACAGAGAAAATTTATTCGCGTTCTATACACATAGCCCCAAAATTTCAATAGTAGAATCCTATGCGTCAGCGCCAACACGCCAACATCGGACAAAAGTACTGACAAACATCATAGCCGTCTGAAAATTGAACGCAAACATGTTTTTGTGTGTTGTGACCTGTGACCTGCGACTCTGTGAGGCTGTGACGGTTGTGAAAGTTGAGAGATAGTGAATCGTCTCGTCCAATAGTCTACCGATCTGAATTCTCTAATAATACTGTCCCATAGACTCCCTCTGACCCACTCCCACACTCTTATATGTATATATTTATTTTTTCAAATGTAAAAGTCTACTATTTACTAGCTACACTTTTTCAAAAAAATCAAAATTGCTTGTACATTCTGATACATATATTACGAAAATACATAATACCACCGTTATTCGTATACCTTGTACTAGCATATCATCTCACCATGGGGGACTCACAAGCACAGGAGAACATTTATCTGTTCTATCCGAATCTCATCGGGTTCGCACGCATATTCCTCGCCTTGGGTGCATTTTGGTTCGCCGAAGTCGATCCATTCGCCACCTTTTGGCTGTACGCACTGTCCTGTTTCTTGGATGCTTTTGATGGTTTGGCGGCCCGTCACTTTGACCAGAGTACACTGCTAGGAGCGGCTCTGGATATGCTTACGGACAGATGCGCAACCACATTAATGTTGGTGCAGTTAGCATGCATGTACGGTGCACAGCTGGGTCGACGTGAGATTACGTTCACGTTCCAGTGTCTCATCGCTTTGGATATTGTATCCCACTGGATGGTTATGCTGGTGACAAGCATCACGGGAGCAAAGTCACACAAGGATCAGAATCAACCACTTCTTCGACTTTACTACTACAAGCCCATCCTTTTCACTATGTGTGCTGCAAACGATGGGTTCTTTGTCTGTCTGTATATGCTGTGGTTTAGCGAAGGTATTGAAGTACCTTATACCGACGGCATGGGGTTATACAGAGTACTCTTGTACGCATGTGCGCCTCTATGCGTATTGAAACAACTCTTGAATGTAATACAGCTGCTACAGGCGACATCTGATCTGGCCGCCATTGATCTTAAGCGACGAGCAGATGCAAGGGCGTTGAAGAAAAATTAGAAAGATGATAAACCTGTATTGAATGTTCATACGTATTTATGTATTTATTCGAGTAAACTTAAAGAAAGCACACATGGGCGAGTGAAGCTATATACATACAGATG
>NW_014039583.1:24745-27730 GCF_001186125.1 Sphaeroforma arctica JP610 | reverse complement strand
AGATAGATAGATAGATAGATAGATAGGTTTGTACGCTTTGTAGTTCAAAGTTCGTCGAACATGATCATATTGCCCACTTTATTCCTGGGAAGGCCGAGCTTTCATGCGCTTCAATTCGCCCAACATGTACAGTACAGTCTGCATGTCGAAAGTGATCCGATAGACACGTCCCGTTACCCATACACTACTCACCGGTTGCGGGTATGGTCTAGTGTGGAAGTACTGGGTTTGTACGCATTGTAGTTGGGTTAGCATGATCATATTGCCCGTTTTATTCGTACCGTGTCTGAGCTTGCATGTCGTGTAGTCTGTTCTCCATGAATACATGGTCATAGCAGTCCGCCTGTCTCCACACAGTGTAGCTTGGTTGCCGATAGTACCACACACACATATCCCGTGGCCCATACACTACGCAACAATTGCGGGCACGTCGTAGTAGTGCTGAAATAAAGTGGGAAGTGAACTATCACACAGGCTCAGGCGATCCTCCTACAGGCTTGGAGGCCGGGGGCTTTCAAGCTTATCCTCCATTGCACTAAACGTTGACCAAAGTGATATGTGCGCCCAAAGGCGAGCGGAATACACGACCCCGGAGGAGTATGTAAACACGAACACATGGCGTTTCAGTAACATTGAAACCAAGCCATGGATAGCCTTGCGTACAGAAAGCCTGCTTGCTCGAGTGATAACCTTGGTTGACAGGGGAGCACGCCACGAAGCAACAGCCCACGCCAACTACACTAGCGTGAACCTCTAAAACCCAAACCCAAACCCCGAGTCTACAACGGATCGTCGTAGTATGTCGCCGCGGTGGCCCAGTTTGACCCATGGGGTTGGTCAAGTGGGATCAGTGTTGAATGTGCACTTATTGATAACTCATCCCAATCCGTTCCGTCGTACGGCATCCTCTCATGCTCTGGTCTCCTTCACTTCGCGAGCCGTCATCAGCCCCACCAGACACACACCATCGCCATCGCCACTCGGCATGTACTCGTCTCGCTGTCATGTCATGTCACATATGTCACGGTCTGTCATCGATTTATAGGTGAGCCTTTGTCGCATGGAGAAGGCTGACACTTTCCTAGGACGTTCCCGAGTGATACTGGCGTAGTTCGAGAGCGATGTATTTACATAGATAGACAGAGATATGGCTCTGCCTCACCCGTACGTGGCCCGTCTATTTAACTCCCCAACCACTCAGAGTGTATACTCAGAGTGTATACCAGTAGTAGTCCATTTCTGCCGTCCCGGCGTAGCCCACTCTATCGAACCCATTCGCGTTGGCTCACATTATCCAGTTTGTTCGGTTGCGGTTTGCTTTCTCCCGTCGCCATGTGGTCTCATACCATGACAACTAGTATTTCCCATTGTGGAATAGTTTTCACTATCGCAAATCGTGATCTCCTACATCGTAACTAGGGTTTTTTTGGTTCAATTGTGAACTAGTTGTCTCGATTATGAACTAGTGTTCACAAGTGGCGACGAGCTTTCTTCCCCCTCGCCGCCCAGCCACCACTTCTCGGGTTATTCAGAGGCAACTAGTAACAGTTTTGCTAACTAATTCTTCTCTTTCGAAATAGTGTTCCTAACTGATTCTTCTCTGGCGAAACAGTTTTCCTAACTAATTCTTCGCTGGTGAAATAGTGTTCCTTGTCTGCCTTGTTTTGGCCACCGCTCCATAACTTCGTGATGTACTTGGGTTCAGCTACGCAATAGCCTGGCACTGACTTCTCAATCATCGATTGGTTTTCTACCCTGAGAATAAATCTTAGTTTTTTCCCAGTTTGCTATTTTTCCGCTGACCTGCCAAAATATCTTGCCATATTCAATAGCAGCTAAGCAATTGCCTGGCACATGCTCCAGCGCGCAATTCACCGCTAGTAAGTTCTATTGTCAAGTAGTTGCCTCGCTTGTGAACTAGTTTTCTACACAGGGGTTCCTACATTGTAAACGAGTTTTGTGCACCAGAGTCCTCCCATGGTACCCTACTGTAGCCCACCAATTCTCCTCCATTGTAAACTAGTTTGTGCATCAGAGTCCTCCCATGGTACCCTACTGTAGCCCACCAATTCTCCTCCATTGTAAACTAGTTTGTGCATCAGAGTCCTCCCATGGTACCCTACTGTAGCCCACCAATTCTCCTCCATTGTAAACTAGTTTGTGCACCAGAGTCCTCCCATGGTATCCTACTGTAGCCCACTAATTCTCCTCCATTGTAAACTAGTTTTGTTTGGTAACCCACTGTAGCCCACTAATTCTCCTCACCTTCGCCGCCCCGCCACCACTTCTTGATGTATTCAATCACCGCCTTACAGTTCCCAGGCAGGTACTCCTGCGCAATAGTCACCACCTTCAATGTGCGCACATTCTCCGCCGTATTCTTGAGCAGCTCATACTCGGCTTCCAGTACATTTTTGGCCGCTGATAAGGTTAACGCGTACGACAGGATCAGACACGGGTGACAGGTATACGTATATAACTTTCCAAAGACAACAGCGTGCATGAAGGTGTCGAGTGTGGTCATATACAAGTACATTCATAGATTTGTATATATTCTCACATAGCAGGCACATTCACACGTATATAACTTTCCAAGGACAACAGCATGCATAAAGGTGTCGAGTGTGGTCATGCACAAGCACATTCGTGCATATTTATATGCCCCCACGCAGTAGGTACATTCATACGTATGTAACTTCCCAAGGACAACAGCATGCATGAAGGTATCGAGTGTATTTATGTACAAGTACATTCGTATATTTGTATATACTCCCACATAGCAGGCACATTCATACGTATGTAACTTCCTATGGACAACAGCAAGCATGAAGGTGTCGAGTATAGTCATATATATACACCCACTAAACATCCTACCACATACCCTCCTTAGTGCATTTCTCCTTGACAAACTCTCATATGTATATATACTCACACGAAGCATCGTACACCATACCTTCCTCAGTGCATTTCTCCTTGACAAACTCT
>NW_014039583.1:20309-23274 GCF_001186125.1 Sphaeroforma arctica JP610 | reverse complement strand
ATATTCACTGTACCACATACCTTCCTTACTACATTTCTCCTTGACAAACTTTCATATGTATATATACTCACACGAAGCAATGTACCACATACCTTCCTTAGCCCTTGACAAACTCTCATATGTATATATACTCACTGTACCACATACCTTCCTTCGTACATTTCTCCTCGACAAACTCTCGTATGTATATATACTCACACGAAGCATCGTACCCCATACCTTCCTTAGTACATTTCTCTTTGACAAACTCTGTCGCACTTTCGCCCATCAGCATTCCCAACGAGGCTGCACGCTGGGCCAACGATTGCAAGCGCTCATGCAGCGGTTGGGGGGTACTATTCAACGACTCTTTATCTCTGTAGGCGAAGACATGTGATGTGTATGTTTCAGTCAAAGTACTATTCAACGTCTCTTTATCTCTGTAGGTGAAGACATGTGATGTGTATGTTTCAGTCAAAGTACTATTCAACGTCTCTTTATCTCTGTAGGTGAAGACATGTGATGTGTATGATTCAGTCAAAGTACTATTCAACGTCTCTTTATCTCTGTAGGTGAAGACATGTGATGTGTATGTTTCTGTCAAAGTACTATTCAACGTCTCTTTATCTCTGTAGGTGAAGACATGTGATGTGTATGTTTCAGTCAAAGTACTGTTCACCGTCTCATTATCTCTGTAGGTGAAGACAAGTGATGTGTATGTTTCAGTCAAAGTACTATTCAACGTGTCTTTATCTCTGTAGATAAGTGCTTATGATAGCAGTGCATATCTCTGATAATAACACTTTCTACCTGGAACATTCAGGCTATTACGGAGAGTAAGTACTTATGATAGCAGTGCATATCTCTAAAAATAGCACTCCCTACCTGGAACATTCAGGCTATTACGGAGAGTAAGTACTTATGATAGCAGTGCATATCTCTAAAAATAGCACTCCCTACCTGGAACATTCAGGCTACTACGGTGAGTAAGTACTTATGATGGCAGTGCATATCTCTGATAACAACACTCCCTACCTGGAGCATTCAGGCTATTACGTTGGGTAAGCAAGCCAATCGGACGAAACAAAACTACGGCTGCGTGCTGTCGATAGCTACAGTTCCTATGCTTGGCTATGAGCAATTCAGTCACACGAATGCAACAACCACACAGGCCCACAATAGACACGTACCGTACTCCACATGGGAACACAATTGAACACATAGAAATCACATAGGAACACAATAGAACACACAGGAACCACATACGAACGCAATGAACATGTACCGTACCCTGGATCACCACATACAAGCGCCATTCGGAAAGCACGTGAATGATAGGGTTAAAACAACTACCTGCACTCAAAAGTACCGAACTTCCTCTTCGTACTGCAGCTCATAGGACTGGTTGCAACGAAAGGGTGGTAACTCGTATAGACGATTGCGCTGATAGCCACGCATGCATCCACACTTGCAGTAATAAAAAAGGACAGACAGTACAGTGTACGTATGCACCCAATACTTGCAGTATTAAAAAAGAAACAAACAGTACAGTGTATCTCGAGCACATACAATGAGACTTCAGGTCTTTGGGCGTCGGCAGGGGCGTCCATGCGAAGGACTGACACCCCAATCACAGGGCAGTAATTGGTGCTGTAGTAGTCCTTCTCCTTCTGTGTACATGAATACGACGGGAAAGTGATATAGATAGATAGTTATGTAGGTGTAGCTGGATTGGGTGTGTGAACAGATATCTGTTCGTAACACACGCGTAGTCTGGGGACAGTACTTACACACACGTTGAAAGGAGTCCTACACAACGGCAACACCTGCTACGCTCATAACAACTCATACTCTACCAGGAGAGACCATACACATTAACGTGTCAAACCTCATCCCCAGACCCTAATCACTGTTTACAGACCATGTGACGGCCTTACAACCACTAACCCGAATATAAACCTCCAAGTATATAAACCCCTAAACCCTCCGGCGACAAGCCGCTCTCTATAACGCCCACAAATAAATCAGCCCACAGTGCCGAAGCAACACTCTGTGCCCATGGACACGTACCTCGACTTCGACTATACTCACGCCGATACATTCTCCAGGCAAGCCCTCCATGCGCATCAAACGTGTCTGTTTCCAGAACCCTACACACAGTTCATCGCTAACCTCCTGCATATGACCTTGTTGCACAGCACGTTCTTTCTCGGTGTCCGTCATGTGCATGGCCAGCGTTTGTGCATTGGTCAGGTCTTCGCTGGTCTCTGGCTTAACCGATAGCACGGGTGGTATCTCCGGCTGGAATGCAGAGACAACATCGTGTGAATGAGTTGTGTATTGTAGAGGTGCTATCTCGTGAGCTGTGGATTGTAGTGATGACCAATGTGTGATTACTCGGATGATGTGACACTCTCCAATGGATACTGTAAGCGTATCTAACGCGTTTGCATTGACCAGATACTCATCCCTGGTGCCTTGGCCTATGTTTATATAAACCTAGTTTATCCCTAGTGCCTTGGCCTATATTTGTATAAACTTAGTTTATCCCTGGTGCTTTGGCCTATGTTTATATAAACCTAGTTTATCCCTGGTGCCTTGGCCTAGGTTTATATAAACCTAGTTTTATCCCTGGTGCCTTGGCCTATGTTTATATAAACCTAGTTTATCCCTCACGATTATTAACTGGACAATAAACAACCCGCGACACTTCACCGGCAGATCTCTCTCTCGTGACTTGGGTATGGGAGACCACAACCCAATACACGTTCTGTCCACGTGAGTGTTCAGATGCATATCCGTCCATACTGGGAGATAGTACATACACCAAATCTCACGCATATATACATATACATAAACTTACAGCTACAACCAAATCTACTCATACATACATACTGCCATAAGCAAATGTCCATACACGTACATACAGTCTCAAACAAATCTACTCATACATGCATACAGCTATAAACAAATGGCCATACACATA
>NW_014039583.1:17577-19338 GCF_001186125.1 Sphaeroforma arctica JP610 | reverse complement strand
TATTATTTATATATATATATATATATATAATATATATATATATATATAATATATATATATATATATGTGTGTGTGTGTGTGTGTGTGTGTGTGTGTGTGTATGTACTTGTGTATGTACTTGTGTATGTATGTATTCACGTATGTATGTATGTATATATGTATGCATGTATATATGCATGTACGTATGTATTCATGTATGTATGTATGCATTTATGTATGGATGCATTTATAGATATGTATGTATGAACGTACTTATGTATGTATGTAAGTATATACGTAAGCATGTATGTATGCATACATATGCATGCATGCATCATGCATATATGTATACATGTATGTATGTACATGTCTTGCACACACAAACTGCGCACACCCACAACTATATGTATGTACTATATACGCACAGACACGTTTGAGTAAGCTCCATACAAAGCAGACTCGCATATACGGCTAACACAACGACAACACACCTCAGTCTAGTCCGTTCCCAGTTGCTAACGCTTTTGAACTGCATATCCTGTGTTGCATTGCCAACCCTTGATGTAAGCAACGTGTGTAGTAGAGGGAATTCGTGACCTGTAACGAACAGACATCAAGCTGTGAGTTGAGTAGAGCGCCGCTATCGGTTTGTATATCAAACGGTCCTTAGGACAACTACTAGATGGTGGCTGAAAGACACAGTGTGAAGGTGTTAACTACGTAGCAGGATTTAAAAATTAGATTTGGCTTCAGACAGGAATTGGCGGGTTTCTTTATAAACAAAAAATATGACTTGTACATAATCCAGTTGCTCTCAAAAACACGGGTGCTTTTACGGTATATATTCGAAAGGTGTAGAATCATAGCCTTCCAGTTGAGCGGGTAGAATAGTCATAGTCCAAACACAGATTCCGAATTAATAAAAAAACAAACAGGGACCAAGGTACACTGCATGTTTAAAGGTGCCAGATACCAATTGCTTGGCCCATGATATGACCTATTGACCACTTCTGAGGCAATTCGATCTCAAATCGTATACTTTTGCACATGCAGATTGTTTCGGTGTAGGTCATGCAGACTGTTTCGGTGAAGGACTATTTTCCTGGACACAGCACAGCGTCTGCTGTATAACTGAGAAGTACTGTTAACTGCGGAGGTATGTAAACCCTAAAACCCTGGAGCTATGTGGTCCACTCTGTAGATCAGCTTATTCGATATATAATCCTTAGACTACATCAAATGCTATATATACATTAGTATGTAAGCCTATGTTTGGTTCTGCGATTATGTATGCGAAACCGTACCCACGAAATCGTACACCGATATACATGCCTGCGAAGGACAACCATCTGACATACGTTTGGCACTATAGAGTGCAGCCAAAGCCTCACTCCCATCCTTGCAATCACTTTCAGGCGAGTGTATACTGCATAGCTGGCTAGAGCCATATCCATCCTCCCAAATTGTACACGTTAATTGTACTACGCTACCATAGTGATCTGTCGATATGCTGGGTACCCCCGCATTTTTTTCACCGACTACACAGTGTTTAGACGTTTCATCAGAAGTCTTAATGTCCGAAGCGGTGTCCTGTTCCAATCTATACATCACGGAAAACAAAACGGGTGCATTGAACAGTATGTATCACACGATTTCATGCGAAAAGCATTCGTAGCAATACAATAAATCAATATATAAAAACGCAAACAATGTATGTATATGAATATATATATATATATATATATAAATATAAATATACGTCTATATATAAATATAAATATG
>NW_014039583.1:12739-14780 GCF_001186125.1 Sphaeroforma arctica JP610 | reverse complement strand
TCGATATGTTTTTATGTATACCTTATTTGTAGATGCTTTGATCATTGTTTCTCATCGACGAGGTTATTTCAAACGTAGCCATTCTAAATGCGTAGCTTAAGAATTTATCGATGCCAGTTTGCATGATCCAAAACGGTGTTTTCGCATAAATAACCATCGATCTCTGCAGCTCATTCATACATATACATAGCACTCATCCATTCAACGTTCTGCACCTCTGCAGGAACGTTTCAGTTTTTATAAATTATGGCAATTCACAGGACCAGGTTTCCTAATGTGCATCGCATATGTGGATCCAGGTAACATCGAATCGGATCTTCAGGCCGGTGCACAAGGCGGCTATCAATTACTTTGGGTCCTATTTTGGTCTACAATCGTCGGGTATGTGGTATTGTGACTAAGAATACATTGGGTCCTAATTTGTTCTACAGTCGTAGGGTGTGTGGTATTGTGGCTAGGATCCGATTCATATATGCTGAACTCAAACAGCAATCTTGACCCCGATGGTGGCCTATGGTAGTTGAATCGGTGACTTTCCTGCTGACAAGTGTGCCATACCTACTGAACTGGCTATGCTGGACTGCAATTGTGTTCTCTTTCCTATCGTGTAGAGCTAGTAGAAAGCGTTGATGAAGTTAGCTCGAATTGCCATTCATAGCTTCAATCTTGTACGGCGACGTTCGGGTCTGTGCTGTTTCTGCTGCCCATTATGACATAACTAGATCTTAGTTACCATTTCAGTCCACATTCTTCTGCTCCCCATTATGACATAACTAGGTCTTAGTTGCCATTTCAGTCCACATTCTTCCAATATAAGGTGTCGATTCTAATCATCCGAGTTCATCTAACTATTGAATCACACCGTTTATCTAACTATTGAATCACACCTTTCATCTAACTATTGAATCACACCTTTCATCTAACTATTGGATCACACCTTTCATCTAACTATTGAATCACACATTTCATCTAACTGTTGAATCACACCTTTCATCTAACTATTGGATCACACCTTTCATCTATCTATTGGATCACACCTTTCATCTAACTATTGAATCACACCTTTCATCTAACTATTGAATCACACCTCTCATCTAACTATTGAATCACACCTTTCATCTAACTATTGAATCACACCTTTTATCTAACTATTGGATCACACTTTCCATCTCACTAATAGACCCCCGAATACAACTTCAGTGCCATTAACCATGGTGCCGGTATTATCTCGCATCTCTTATGCCCAATCTTCAGCACACAACCCCGAGTCCTGATACAGTGTTTTGGCAACAACAATGCAAATTCTGTGTCTTGTTATGAAAAACGCTTTAAACCCATCAAACTTTGATCCCATTGCTAATTGATGCCTTTTGTAGTGCCTTGCTGCCAAAGCTGAAGTAGTGGTTGTCGTCTGCTTATTATATTGCAACATCTGTCAATCGATATACCGACTTCTTCTATTGCGCAAAACGAGATTTACTGCAATCATTTCAATCCGAGATACACCATATATACATCATCGTGTAAACACAGGCCTGTATATACATCATCGGGCAAACACAGGCCTCTATATACATCATCGTGCAAACACAGGCCTGTTTCAAATATAAACCGCCACAGCTAGAGTAGTCACTCTCGTCCTCATTCTCATCAAATCAAAAGCCGCTTTTCCATCCGTGTTCCTATTATTATTTTTTATAAAAAGGGGCATAATGGAAACCTAATGTGACTTGTCTAACGCAATAAACCATTTTTTTGTTGAACTAATAGAGGTATGATGCAATGCCTAGCCGCCAGAGCTGGCGTGGTCACTGGCAAACATCTGGCGCAATTGTGCAGGGAAGAGTACCCACGAGTCCCTAGATATGCATTGTGGATCATGACAGAATTAGCCATCATTGGAAGTGATATCCAGGTAATTTATATGTATGTTTATATGTATATATATATATATATATATATATATATATATATATATATATATATATTATATATATTATTATTATTATTATTATTATTATATATATATATATATATATAT
>NW_014039583.1:11698-12533 GCF_001186125.1 Sphaeroforma arctica JP610 | reverse complement strand
GTATATATAGTGTGTGTGTGTGTGTGTATCTGTGTATGTATGTGTAGGTGTGTGTGTGTGTGTGTGTGTGTGTGTGTATGCTGAAGGTGGCAGCCAGATCGTGCAGCAGAATATTATCAGTATCCCGCCACTCTGGTGCATGAGTGTACAGTTGTTTTATATAGTACATGTGTCGCATTGTCTTGTCCCATGCAGCGCGTCGATTTTGTGTATCTTTGCATTCACCACAACAATCTCATAGCACAAATCAGGTATGTAACTTATGACTATCTACAAGGAAGTGAACTATACAGAAGAGTCCTACTACATTTAAGTTACAATGGCAATCACTGTTCGATTTCCTTGTGCTTATGTATCCGTTGCTATGGTTACGTCTCATTTTCCATAGGAGGTGATAGGATCGGCTATTGCACTGGAACTGCTATCCCACGGATGGATTCCTCTGTGGCTTGGAGTGCTCATAACAGCGGCCGACACATTCACTTTCCTATTCCTAGACGGGTATGTCCTATTCATGGCATGTCTGTATTTGTACGTTCACCTTAGTCTGGGGTAAGTATCAGCCCCATCTGAGCCGTATGAAGCCTTTTGGCTGTGTGTCGATGGCATCGCCCTGTTGCTCGGTGTGTTGAAAGATACCTTATCTTGTGCTACTTGTACACTGCGAAGATTGGTACCTTCTATTATGTTCCGTATGTCCATCTGTTCACTTTATATATATATATATATATGTGTGTGTGTGTGGTGGTGTGTGTGTNTGTGTGTGTGTGTATATATATATATATATATATATATGTGTGTGTGTGTGTGTGTGTGTGTGTGTAGTAAGTAACGT
>NW_014039583.1:1522-11433 GCF_001186125.1 Sphaeroforma arctica JP610 | reverse complement strand
TACGTTACTACTACGTCGACGAGTAGGTTACGTTACCTTACTTATTAGTTCGTTACGTTACGTTCGTACTCTCGTTCTCTATATATATATATATATATATGTGTGTGTGTGTGTGGTGTGTGTGTTGTGTGTGTGTGTGTATATATATATATATATATATATATGTGTGTGTGTGTGCGTGTGTGTGTGTGTAGAGTTAAACGACTGGTCAAGCTGCAGTGCATTCATACAACCCGTTTACAGCACCATATATGATGGTTCAAAAGAAGCTTACACGTGGTACGGATATACTTTCTTCTCCTACCATTTCCACCTGTGACATTCTCCTCAAATCAACCGGCCATTCGCACAGTAATCTGTGTCCTCTATAAACGTTCATAATCATCCTATGCCAAATAGTCCTCCGGCTATCCCGGTTGTCTGTCTGTGACTGCGTTTCTCTTATCTTTGTGCTTTTTTTATCGAAATGCCCGTTAACTGACCCTACTCGTATATCTGAGAATTATCGCACTTTCCTTTGCTCACTTCATATTGTTTTTCTCTTCGTATTGAAACGCCCTTTAACTGATGGTGTTAATATTGTTTGAGAGTTATCTCGAGAACTATATCTCTTATTTCTTATTATCGGCATATTCTTTTAGTAATCGCCAAGATTGATCACTCTCGAACACAGTTTTCAACGGGGTTGATCCCAGATAAACCTGATTCGATGGCTCGTATTTGGCATTCGCCGTTGGGAATTTGTTGTGCAACTGTCTGTCTGCACATCCAAATTTTATTCCACTTTCATGGAATGTTATTTTGATTATTTTATTTTGGTTTTGTTTTATTTTTATTTTGGTTTTCAAGTGTTTGTTTTATCATCTCTCCCTGTGCCATTGCACAGGTATGGCATCCGTCGCCTGGAGTTCTTCTTCTATTTCTTGCTGTCCGTAATGGTCGTGGCTTTCGGCACCGAATACATCATCAGTGAACCCGAAACCGCCGAAGTTATCAAGGGCATTATATTCCCTACAATGGTATGTCTATAAATAGAAGTGGAGTCACCGCACTATCTGACCAACGTAGTCATCTGATAGAGAATATACGTATGTCCGTGTAAGTGGATGGTGTGTTGTACGTCTACCCGACAGGTGATCGATGAGCTTTGAGAGACACTCACAAGTACAGACAAGGCTGAAAATTTATCGAAACGAGCGCTACATGTGGATGATTCGTTTGCTGTGTGTAGTCTGTACTCCACTTGTATAGTACTGCTACTAGTACCACATAATAGACATAATAGGTGCACCATTACACTGCTTTACTTAGTAGACTTAGTAAGCGCACCATTGCATTACTTTACTTATTAGACATATTAGATACACCATTGTACTGCTCTACATACAAGACATAATGGCTTAGTAGACATAGTAGGTGCACCATTGCATTACTTTACCTAATAGACATATTAGATACACCATTGTACTGCTCTACTTACTGGATATAATAACTTAATAGACTCAGTAATTTGTACCATCTTCTTCTGGGCTGCGATATGAGCTAGCCACAGCGTCATAACACCAACTGTGGGTGTGGTTGGTCGTAACACCAACTGCACGTATACTTCTTCGCCTCTTCGCTCACTTTAAAGCCTGATTTTCTACATTATACATACATCTCGCGTAACTATAAATCCTGACCACCCACATGATCTATTCCTCGTACCCCCTCCATCCGTCGTTTCCACAGGACCACTCTCTCATATCACAAGCCGTAGGTATGATAGGGGCAGTGATCATGCCTCACAACCTCTTCCTGCACTCTGCGCTGGTTCAATCACGCTCTGTCAACCAACGCAGCAAGAGCGCCGTTCGCCAGGCCAATATGTACTACGCCATCGAGACGACAGGCGCTCTATTGTGCTCGTTCCTGATCAACCTGTTTGTCATGGCTGTGTTTGCTAAAGGGTAGGGCACTAGGCAACTTTGTATAGTAAAGGCTACCTACTGTATGGGGTTACTTGTTGTTAGCATTAGTGTTATCGATAGGTTTATCAGTTTTAATTATATCAATGTGTTGGTCAGTATTAGTTCTATCGACATATTTATCAGAAGTAATTTTATTGGTGTATACATCAGTATTAGTTTTATCGACATTTTCATCACTATTTGTAATGGTATGTCGTATAAAGGGTCCGTTCAGTGCGCTTATCTTATGTTTATACCCATGTTTATACTATATTTATACCTGTTTATGCCTATGTTCATACCGATGTTTATTCCGATGCTTATACCTATGTCTATACCTAATTTTACACCAATGTTTATACTCAAGTTTATACCGATGTTTATACCTATGTTTATATCTATGTTTATACCTATTTTTACACCTAAGTTTATACCTATGTTCATACCGATGTTTATACCTATGTTGATATCTTGTTTATACCTATGTTCATACCGATGTTTATACCCATTTTTACACCTATGTGTATACCTAAGTTTATACCGATGTTCATACTTATGTTCATACCTATGTTTATATCTATGTTTATACCTATGTTCATACCGATGTTTATACCTATATTTATACCCATCTTTACACCTATGTTTATACCCATGTTTATACCCATGTTCATACCGATGTTTATACCTATGTTTATACCCATCTTTATACCTTTGTTTATACCTATGTTTCTCTCGACTCCTTCAGGTTCTACAATGTGCCTGGGATCAAAGCGGATGACATAGGCCTCCATAATGCGGGAGAGTATCTAGGTAACCGCTACGGTCAGGTTGCTCTTTATATCTGGGCTTTCGGGCTATTAGCAGCCGGCCAAAGCTCAACCATGACAGGTGTGTGAGTACATATACACTACATAAGTATAGGAGGAGGATGCCATGACATGTGTGTGTGAATGTACATACACTACATAAGTATAGAGGGAGAATGCCATGTTAGCTACTGTCTCGATATCTTCCACCGTGCATGATAGAGGTGGTTGTATGCATGTAGATCTGGGTGGATCAGATAGGCAAAGAAGATATGCATTCGCCGCTTGTACTGTGTCCCGTGGGCTATTGACCAAATCAGTTGGGTTGAGTTCAGCACACTTTGATCTTTTCCATTGTTTGTACGGGTGATCGAGTCTTTTAGGGTTTAGGGTTTATCTAGCTTCTTATGGTTTAGGGTTTAGGGTGTATCTAGCCTCTTAGGGTTTGGGGTTTATCTAGCCTCGTAAGGTTTATGATTTATCTAACCCCTAAGGGTTTAGGGTGTTTAGTGTTTAGAGTTTTTCTAGCCTCTTAGGGTTTGGTTTATCTAACCTTTTAGGATCTAGCTTTGATCTAGCCTCTTAGGGTTTGGGGTGTGTCTAGCCTCTAAGTATTGAGGGTTTATATAGCGTCTTCGGGTTTAGGGTTTATCTGGCTTCACAGGGTTTAGTGTTTTTCTAGCCTCTTACGGTTTAGGGTTTATCTAACCTCTTACGGTTTAGCTTTTATCTGGCCTCTTAGGGTTTAAGGTTTTTCTAACCCCTTAGGGTTTAGGGTTTTTCTAACCTTTTAGTGTTCAGGGTTTATCTACCCCCTTCGGGTTTAGGGTTTATCAAGCCTCTTAGGGTCTAGGGTTTATCTGGCCTCTTAGGGTCTAGGGTTTACCTAGCCTCTTAGGGTCTAGGGTATGGTGAATCTAGCCACTTAGTTTTTAGTGCTCATCTAGCCTCTTGTGGTTTAGGGTGTAACTGGCCTTTTAGGGTTTAGGGCGTATCCAGCCTCTTAGGATTTAGAGCTTTTCTAGCCTCTTAGGATTTAGAGCTTTTCTAGCCTCTTAGGGTTTAGGCTCCATGTAGGCTCTTAAGGTTGAGGGTTTATCTAGCCTTATGGTTTTAGGGTTTTGTGTTTTTAGCCTCTAGTACACGGTGCATATCACACATGTACTAAAAGCTCGTACTGTCTCTCATGGGTTGTCTTGGCGTCTCTCCGGTACAAGAGATTATTGGTACTGTTGGCCATACTAGTTGGGCCGAGTTACGTACACTTTGATCACTTTGATCGTTCTCACGCATAGTCTAGCCTCTAAGTACACAGTTTATATCGCACACATACCAAAATCTCGTACTCACAATCACGGAATGTCTGGGCGTCGCTCAGGCACCTATGCCGGCCAGTTTGTCATGTCAGGATTCCTCAATCTAAAAATAGAAAAGTGGAAGCGAGTGCTCATCACTCGCACCATAGCCATCGTTCCAGCGATCCTCGTCGCCACTTTCGCTAAAGCGGTATGTCTATAGTATAGAGCGGTATGCCTGTTTGATATGTGTATAATATAAAGCGGTATGGTATGTCTATTTGATAAAGCGGTATGTCTATTTTTTAATGCGGTATATCTATTTCATAAGGCGGTATGTCTATATGATAAAACGGTATGTCTATTTGTTAAAGCGGTATATCTATTTCATAAGGCGGTGTGTTATGTCTATTTGATAAAGCGTTTCTATATGATAAAACGGTATGTCTATTTGAAAAAACCCCATCAAGATATTTGTTCCTTGACAATATTTTTGAAAACCATAAGATATGTGTTACTTTGTCAAATGAGGTATGTTGTATTGGAAATCAGGAGAAAGTTGTCTGTCGTAATGATTTATGAGCCATGTGTGTTGTTTCGTCTGCAGTGATGTGTGTGTAAACTAATGCTTCGTATTTCTGTCACCAACACCTTGGCTGAAGAGAGCTTAAACGAGCAGAGATGCGCGTGCCTTGTTGATTGCTATGGCAACCACCGCCTAATGGGCTGCATGGGGCGTGTGGGTGTGTTGTTCAAAGCAGTTGTGTGTGCCTGCCTTGTTGATTCATGTTGTTAATTGCCGACATCTCGGCTATAGAGGTATATGTGTATTTGTCTATTGAATTAATAACAGATGTGGTGGTCCATGTACGTACTTACCACGGCGTAGTGGCGTCCACATATTGATAATCCGAACTTTATATCTACTCTATAAACGTCGTATGTATGCCATACATATTCTGTAACTTCATGGTAGCATATGGCACCCACCCGGCGTTCAAAGACGGTCACAGCAGCATAAACTGTAAACAGTTAGCATGTACAGTACATTCATACTATAAACTTCGTGAGATATCTCTTCTACAAACCTCAACTCTCTTCCATATCTCTTATATCAACTTCATATCCCTTCTATAAACTTCATATATCTTCCATATCTCTTCTATTTACTTCATACCTAGTCCACATACACCTCCCGTGTTTTTGCGATTGTCACAGAATGTGGATGGCCTTGATGAGATGTTGAATGTGCTGCAGAGCATCCAGTTACCGTTTGCGCTGCTGCCGCTGATTCGGTTTACGTCTGATGAGTTCATTATGGGCGATTTCCAGAATGGGAAGAAGCTACAGTTACTGGTCAAAACGTTATCGGTGGTCATCATATGCGTTAATATATATCTCGGTAAGTGGCGATGTGAGCATACGGATATGCTTCCGTGTATATGTATACATGGTTTGTCTGTGGTCAGTATATGTATGAACGTTTATCTCGGTACGTTTTTATGTATGCGTGTGTATAGACAGGCCCTTATGTGTATAAATGTGCATCCTACGGTTTAAACAGGCTTTCTATCCGACCTGTAATATATACTATGACCCCGCATTTGCAGTTGTCAACAGAGTTGGCGGGCGTTCTGTCGCACTGTATCGTGATTGTAGGATGTCATGTATATGCCTCACCTATACCTATACACATTGCTTTTAGCTATACCTATGCGCATTGCTTGTAGATGAGTATATATACCTTTGCATATATAGGTATACACGCGCATGAAAAGTGGATATGATATCTCCGTACACTAACGCATAAATGATGCTCTCTGTGTGTTCGCTCTGTTGCAGTCGTCAACCAGACAATCAAAATTCTGAGAGCCATGTCAGGGATATCTTTCGTGACTATTTCGTGGCTATTCGCTTTGACTCAATAGGGTTTAGGGTTTACAAAACCCAAGTCTGGTTATTTACTTAGTCACCAGCACTGTAGTTGCTACATCATCGAATAAATAGTCACAAATTGAAAATACCACCCGAGATATAGCACGAGCACACATCATATCTCATCTACTTTCAAGATACAACACACACACCCCACGGCACTCACTCTATCCTACCCTGTCCTTATGATTGTAGTTGCAAGATATAACACGTGCACACATCATGTCTCATATACTTTCAAGATATAACACACACACACCCCACGGCACTCACTCTATCCGGTCCTTTTTATTGTAGTTGCAAGATATAACACGAGCACACATCATGTCTTATATACTTTCAAGATACAAGACACACACACCCCACGGCACTCACTCCCACGGCACTCACTCTGTCCTGTCCTTTTGATTGTAGTTGCAAGATATAACACGAGCACACGTCATGTCTTATATACTTTCAAGATACAACACACACACCACGCCACTCACTCTGTGCTGTCCTTTTGATTGTAGTTGTGGACAAAACGGCGGATCTGTTACCACACACCTTTGTGATGATAGCGGGGATGTCCTGCTTTGGCATAGCCTATCTCACCTTCTGCCTGTACGTGGCGTATCCCGAGCTATTCCACGCCAATTTCTCGCAGTTGATGGAGAGGGATGGTACCTATGTGAAACTTGTGAGTTGCGGCACAATCTCTGAAGACGATGAGGATGAAGGTGTGTGTGAGTAGTATTAGTATATGTTTGTGTGTGTGTAGTACGAGTGTGTAGTATGAGTGTCTGTATATTCGTGTCTGTCATAGTGACATTATACTTGTATGTATATAGTCTGGCTGTGTATCTCCCACTACATATGCAGTTCGGTACATACATCTTGAATGGACGATGTAATTGGTGTATATGATATGACAGCAGTATTCTGTGACTGTATAGTCGAGCTGTGATGCGACTGTGTGCACAGTGATGCTGCCTGACTGGATTTGATACTGTGCGTTGATACACACATCCTGTTTATGACTCGGGCAAAGGTTTGAGTGTAACTCTGGTTCATGCTGAGCCAGATTTGAAGGATCTTCAATAGCTTTACTGTATGACTGTACCATACCTTAGGATGATTATTAGGGTTTAAGGGTTTTTCCTATGTATGAGGGCAATGTTGTACCTACTGTGACTTCTGTATTGGGCTCCTACTACAATGCAGTTGTGTGATTTATGCAGCGAGGGCATGTGTTGAGGTGTGTGCAATGCAATACGTTAACAACTAAAGCGGATTAATGTAGACTCGTTTGCGTCGTAGTGAAGGAGTGCTGTAAACGAGTGTGTGTTGGTATTATTCGGTATGTGCGGATGTAGGGAGATATATATATATATAGCTATATACATCTATATATCTATATATCTATATATACAATCTTACAAATGGAGCTACTCTACACACTTGGATGTGTGTGCTGTGGCAGGGTAACCGTGTTTGTTTCGACACCAGTGTGATGCGCTTAAATCATAATATCATGATACCACTCTGGAAGACAAGTCGGATTACGGGCACAGGCGACTGTGCATAGTAGTGTTTACTTGTACTGCTGTACATAGGTGTACATACATTCAACTAAATACAATCGTGAGATGTCTGCATGATACTTTGATTCAAGCGGTACCAACACCATTGTCTTTCTTTTTTTTCAACTGTCCTGATCAGAGCCTCGCTCACATGCCACGACGTTATCTGAAGTGGTCGCAGAGGATACGCCTCTACTGACAACTGATGTAACGTCGACCTCGAGCAGTGATGATAAAAGGCACCACCATGCTTCGTAGATCATCGTAAAAGGCACCACCATGCTTCGTAGATCATCTTGAAAGGCACCACTATGCTTCGTAGATCATCTTAAAAGACACCACCATGCTTCGTTGATCATCCTAAAAGGCACCACCATGCTTCGTAGATCATCTTGAAAGGCACCACCATGCTTCGTAGATCATCTTAAAAGGCACCACCATGCTTCGTACATCATCTTGAAAGGCACCACTATGCTTCGTACATCATCTTAAAAGGCACCACCATGCTTCGTACATCATCTTAAAAGGCACCACCATGCTTCGTACATCATCTTAAAAGGCACCACCATGCTTCGTACATCATCTCGTGGGTACTAGATGGGACTCTAGCGAGCTGAGACATGACTCTACAAAGCTTCACAGAGCTTCGCAAGAGTGTGCAAGGAAATTGTATCAGCGAAGGTCTGTCTGAAAGTTGGCGCTTCTCATGTGAAGAAGAGTGCCTTGCTCAGTTTCGCACACATTCGTCCTTCGGCGACGATGCAGAAGAGCTAGAGAGGCCACACACGGTACTAATAAAAGCTGACGGGAGTATACTTTACACTTTTAACGCGTTAAAAGCTAACGGGAGTATACTACACACCTCCAATACGTTAAAAGCTAACGGGAGTATAGTACACACCTCCAATACGTTAAAAGCTAACGGGAGTATACTACACACCTCCAATACGTACGGTGTTCGACTTTTGAGCCTTGACGACAGAAATACAATAAGCTGGGCCCTGTAACACAGCCTCTTCAAAATTGCAGCTGCCGCAAGGGTCTCGAATGATTATATCTAGATCATTCATTAGTATTTTTCTAGTGCACTCTACTGTTGCACTCTATTATATGATAATTTATTACTATGGTACTAGGTACACATATACACTAATATTTACACCATGAAAGTCTAACATGCTGTGAGAAACCAGGGTCTTTATTAGGAAGCAGTTGTTCAATTGTACTGACAGTGACTACCATTATAAGTATATTTACAAACACATCCAACTGCACTATGTGAGGTTAGAGCAGCCTCAGAAGTCAGGTCTAGCATAATGCGAGAAACTAGTGCCATAATTAGAAAATAAAATTGGTCACTTGTACTGACAGTGACTACCATTATAAGTAGATATACAAACACATCCAATTGCACTATGTGGGGTTAGAGCAGCCTCAGGAGTCAGGTCTGGCATAATGCGAGAAGCTAGTGCTATTATTAGAAAATAAAGTTGGTCACTTGTACTGACAGTGACTAAAAGCTGGATCAGCCTCCGGAGTCAGATCTGACATAGTGCGAGCACCTAGTGCTGTTGTTAGGAGATGCAGATGATCCCTTGTACTGACAGTGACTGCCATTATAAGTAGATTTACAAACAAATTAAATTGCACTACGTGACAGCCTCATAAAAGCTGGAGCAGCCTCAGAAGTCAGATCTGAAATGCTGCAAGATCCCCAGGACCGTTATTGTAAAATGCGGTTGATCGATTGTATTGACAGTGAAAATCAAAATGAATAGATATGCAAAAACATTTCAAGTGCACTATATGCTGCGAGAATTGAGCCCCGTCTTCTCTCAAGTTACATATATTGTCTACGGTTATATCTTTTCATAGGCGTGCCTTGTCACTTTGTGACACTAATAAACAACAAACTAATATCAAGCAACAGTATTAAATGTTGCCATAAAATTATCATTACTAACCAATAAAAGCATCAGTAGTGTTGCCATAAAAACACCATCATAAACTAATATCAATACATCAGTAAAATTGTCATAAAACTACCAATACTAACAAATATTAAAGCATCAGTAATGTTGTCATAAAATTACTTTTACTGACTAATATAGAAGCATCAGTAATATTGTCATTAAACTACCAATACTAACAAATATCAAAGCATCAGTGTTGAAGTCATAAAATTACTTTTACTGACTAAAATAGATGCATCAGTAATGTTGTCATTAAACTACCAATACTAACAAATATCAAAGCATCAGTGTTGAAGTCATAAAATTACTTTTACTGACTAAAATAGATTCATCAGTAATGTTGTCATAAAACTACCAATACTAACAAATATCATAGCATCAGTAATGCTAT
>NW_014039583.1:0-611 GCF_001186125.1 Sphaeroforma arctica JP610 | reverse complement strand
ACTAACTCTTATCAAAGCATTAGTGATATTATCATAAAAGTACCATTCTTAACAAATATCAAAGCATCAATAATTCTGTCAAAAAAACTACCAATACTAACAAATATCATAGCATCAGTAATGCTATCATAAAACTACTTTTACTAACCAATATTAAAGCTTCAGTAATGTTGTCATAAAATACTTTTACTGACTAATATAGAAGCATCAGTAATGTTGTCATTAAACTACCAATACTAACAAATATCAGAGCATCAGTGTTGAAGTCATAAAATTACTTTTACTGACTAAAATAGATGCATCAGTAATGTTGTCATAAAACTACCAATACTAACAAATATCAAAGCATCAGTAATGCTATCATAGAACTACTTTTACTAACCAATATAGAAGCATCAGTAATGTTGTCATAAAACTACCATTATCAACAAATTTCAACGCATCGGCAATATTGTCATAAAACTACCTTTACTAACTAATAACAAAGCATCTTTTATATTTTCGTAAAGCTACGACTACTAACTGATATCAATTCATCAATAATGTTGTCGTGAAATTACTTTTACTAACTAAAATAGAAGCATCATTAATGTTGTCATAAAACTACCATT